>NC_022011.1:91821943-91832514 GCF_000317375.1 Microtus ochrogaster
TTAATAAAAAAAAAAATTTAAAAAAAAAATTTTCCTAGATAACCAAAATTCAACTATTTCAGAGTGAGCTGGTGAACACAACTGAAAATGTTGCATTTACATCTTATTTCCTTTCACTTCTGGAGGCTGGGAAGTCCAAGACGAAATTGCTGGCAGATTAGCGTCTGGCAAGGATACAGTTCCTAGTTTGCACGTGACCTTCTTCTGGTTGTGACTTCACAACAGGGAGAGCAGTGATGCCAGGACTCTGGCCTCTTCTAAAGGGGTCAGCTGTGTCCCAAAAGCTGTATCCTCGTGACAGGAGAGCCTCATGGAAGGCTACTTTCTCCACCATTACATTGGGGGATAGGCTTTCAGCACGTGGGTTTGAGATGCTAAGCATCTCCTAGCACAAAGGCTGGCCAGACCTTCTCTTTATTCTCTCTGCGTGATCTAGAACTATTTCACCGGGAAGATACTTGGGAACACATATGCATTGTCAATTCCGCATCAATGTTTCACAGGCTTGTTTTAGCAAGTTTGCTCCTTCTCAACTGAATTAATGATTGTTACAATGTTACCCTGTTCCCTGTAGGACTGTGATCTGTGAGTCTACCCCTAAATAAAACACCTTTTTATTATGCTCAATTCTAAGATAGTGTGGGATTACTTTATACTGTCCATCTTCATTCATTTTGTGTGCATGTGTGTGCTGGGTGGTGTTGTGTGTCAACTTGACCCAAGCTAGAGTTGTCAGAGGAAGGAACCTCAGCTAAGGAAACATCTCCATGAGATCCAGCTGTAAGGCATTTTCTCATTTAACCATCAGTGGGGGAGGACCCAGCCCATGGTGGGGCCATCCCTGAGCTGGTGGTCCTGGGTTCTATAAGAAAGCAGTCTGGGCAAACCATAATAAACAAGCCTGCAAGCAGCTCTCCCTCCATGGTCTTTGCATCAGCTCCTGCTTCTGGGTTCCTGTCCTGTCTTGAGTTCCTGTCCTAACTTCCCTCAGTGATGAACAGCAATGCTGAAGTGTAAGATAAATAAACCCTTCGTCCCCAACTTGCATTTTAGTCATGGTGTTTCGCCACAGGCATAGAAGCCCTACTAAGACAATGTGCATCTTCACACACCACAGTGTGACTGTGGAACTCAGAGGGCAACATGATAAAGTCAGGTCTCTTCTTCTACTGTGTGGCTTCTGGGGATGAAACTCAATCTCAGGATTGGGGCCAGTGCTTTACCTACTGAGTCATCTGATCTTTTTCTTGAGACCCAGAGGGAGTGGGCAGAGGGGACATTCATATCTATTTCCTATTTCTTGCCATGTGATAAGACCATGAGCTGCCTGCAGACTCTGGTGGCAAGAAAGAGGTTAGCAAATTTGGCTACTTGCCCTTTGATTCAAGCTTTTAGCCAAAAACAAGCATCTTTTAAAAATATTATCCATCCTAGAATTGGAAAACATCACGTTGAGTTAGGTGGCACACACCCAGAAAGACAAATGCCATGTTCTCCCTCGCCTGATGCTCCAAGCTCGAAATCTTCAGATGTGAGTGAGTACTTATCCTCAAGTAACTACAGGAAAATAGAAAGGAGTCATTGCTGGGATGTTAGAAATGGGGAGGGCTAGCAGGATACAGGTGATCCGATTGAGGAAATGGGAAAGATGGGAGGGAGACCCTAATTAAGAAAGGGGAAGGATATAAATATAGAGGAAGGGGAGAGGAGATGAAAACAATAGCAGGGATATCTTGAAAAGTCATAAGGAATAATGCTAACTATCTAAAAAAAAACCTGTAAAACCCAAGTCTGTGTGTAAATAAACACAGGTAATGTAAGTGAAACTCTCTCATCTGGGCTGATAATACTCCCTCCAAGAGTCAGAGAACTTCTTTGAAATTTCCTCACAAGCATTCAGAAATCCCCTCGCAGAATTCTATTCTTGGACCATGATCTGACATTGCCCCCTTTTCATTTTTTTTATAGCAGGCTATCTGGACTGGTTTTAATTTGAGACATTGTAGATAAATCTAATTGCCATTTGATGCGTGAGTCAACACGCAAACAAACAAACAAATTACAAACATAATGAATAATATTACAACAGTAATACAGAGTGTGTGTAACACTCTGCCCGGGTATCCAAACTATGTCTATCACTACTGGTTGCATTATTGTATGGATCAGAAAAATACAAAGAATTGCTTAAAAAGAAACCCATATGAGTAGTCACTCTGGTATCAGGTGAAACGTAAGCACACATTTGCCTTCGACAGGAGTACAGATACTATGATGTTCTGTGTAAATTGTTTGAGATGGCATGTCTCAGGAGCATTCTAGGCATCACACAAAGACATAGACTGTGTAACAATGGCATTAAGAAACATCTCCATCTGCAGAAGGAAGTAAACTACAGGATTCGGCAACGGCACTTGAGATACTTCGACCATGTTATGGGAATGAATGATGGCAGATACTTAAAGATAGCACTGCTTGGAGGAGTGCACGGGATAAGGCAAAGAGAAAGGCCCAAAAACCACTAGCTAGACAGCATAAAGGAAGACTGTGGAACCTTGGAAATGACAAAAACACAAGCATCTAGGACTGCCCAGGATAGGAACAACTGAAGAACCGCCATAAACGGGATATTCGTGCATACTTGAGCTTTGCCGGGGCATAAATAAGTGATATAAACTGGAAGTAATTTAAATCCCAGAGAAAAACTCAATGCTTTCCATTCTTCAGATGAATAAATACATCTGATATGGTCCCAAGGTCCAGGTATAAACACACAGTCATGAGTAAAGATAGCAGGAGCTGGACCCATCCAATCTATAAATTCAAGCAAAGGAGGAGGAGGAACATAATAGTATTCAGAGACACTCACTGTAGATGCACAGCTAGCACTGCCAGAAAAAGATTTCCAGGTGACATAGGACTCTGTGTTCTTTGTAAACTATCTTCTCGCTTGGTGCCTAAGTCCTTAATTGGCCTCAAGTGGGCAGACTTGACTCTTGATTGTCAATATCTTATGGTCAATTTCTCATTGTTCCTTTCAGCTGGAGGTTTGTTATCTCTCTGGTGATTTCCACTACCTCCTCGCCCTCCACCATCGTCCTGGATGGCCTGGGACTAGAGGATCTGAAGAGGAATCCATAAGCTTTCGGCGGATCCATCTGTAATAACAGATTCATACCCCTTCCCGATTCTTGTCTGGAGAAGTAAAAACAAGGTAGGTTCGTGCATCGGTTGGCTTCTTTCCTTCTTCAGTAAAGTCGGGGAGGTTAGAGTGTGCACAAATAGGAGTCTGTCTCTGGAAATAATTCTACAATATAAGCAGAATCTGAAGTGACATTTTAGGGTTTAGGAATTAGCTTAACAAATGAATCAAAGCAGCCAGCTAGTCCCACCTGTTGGGCTGAAGTACCAATGGAATGATGACTATTTGGGCCATGAATCTTTTTACACCATTCGATGGCCATCAATAAAGCAGGTATCTGCCCTGTGGAGCAGGAGAAAGTTGGACAATTTTTGTAACCGCAAATTCAGTTCTTGTGAGAAAAATCCCATAGCTTCCATAGATATCTGCAAATGAAATTTGAAACTCTATAGAGTTCTGTACCACTCTTAAACTGAGTGTTAGTTAAGGGTAATATAACACAACAAGAATCAAATCCATGTTATTGTTCACATCAGGTCTTCTTCTGATTTACTAATAAAGCAGAAAGACTAAGAATGTGAGATGACCCACTACTCAAGGGGGGGGGCAAGAGCAGGCTCTCCTAGTAGCCTGGCAGAAACCTAAGCCTTAGTTTCGGTTCACTAAAATGGGACAGGGCTAAACAGTTCTCAGAAAAACCACAGCCTTCTTCTAGCTCAGCAGGCACCCCACGGCCCCTTCTGCTGGCTCAGCAGACCAGACATCATCCAGTCTCCTGATAACTGAAGATAGCTCTCCCTACCTGCTGCTGGAAGGTTCCTAACCACTAGGACCTCCCAGACTAATCTTTCCTCCACCAATCAGCCCCAGATTAATCCTTCCTCTCTGGAATTTCCCTAACTCCACTTAAAAGGAGCTTGTGACGTTATTTGGGGTCACCAAGGGCCACCCCAATGTGGGAATTAATAAAGCGTTCTTGTTATTGCAAAAAAAGAAATGATGCACACGGTTAATGTAAGGCAAAGCCTTCCTTCATTTCTGACCCATATTATTCTACTCAAGTCCTTCTGTGAGGGTCCCTACCCTCGTATCCCATAGCTGACTTTGGGTCCCTGTTCGGGTGCCATTTGTTCGCCATTCTCATTGGAGGTGGAGCCTGGGAGAATGGAGCCTAAATATGGGGAGGACTGAAGTTTTACGCCATAGCCAGCTTTATTCAGAGAATCAATGTATACTCCGAGAGTTAGCAAAAAACACACGAGTAAAGGTCTTGTGAATTCAAGCTGTATACAATGACAAGAACAAGCCACACCTGGCAAAAGCATGCCTTTCCACAGAGGCACATAAACAACTAACACTAGTCAGTTATGATGAAGGAGCTGAAGTAAACTCGCTCCCATTCACTACACCTTGGGAGGGGCATGAAAGCCCACTCCAAGAACAGTTCCATGTGTTCAAAGAAACTGAGGTCACAAGACCATCTTGGTTTCCTCATGAGCACGCAGAATTCCCCTTGCATGATTCCATTCTTGGACTGTGAGTCAAGTTAGGATTACTTTGGGTGTCTCTGTTATTCTTGGCTCATCAAATTTTAGAACATATGGAAATGCCTAATTAAAATAACCTCACTAATGTATTTTAAAAATCCAAAAGTACAGTACAGTACAATAAGGCAGACATGGGAACTAGAACAATTTTCTTATAGACATTATTGTGCTATTATATTGTGCTAACAATATTCTTATAGACATTTTGAGGACATCAGTCAAACAGCAGTGCCAATAACAGCCATTACACATAAGACTAGTGGAACAGACGGCAGTTGGGAGTCATTGTTTAAATGGTTTATAGGTAGCAAACCAACCTCCACAAGGAACCTTGGAAGTGAAGAAGAACATGTGCTCTCTGAAATTGGTGAATGTTTTATCAAGCCAACCCCCACACACTGCCTTTTTATGGGCATCCTAAATTCATCCTAAGACCCATCCAATGGCCCTGAAGCACCTCTCTTTGTACCTTAACCTTAGAATCTTATTAAGGTCAAAGTTTAATTTCTGCTACTGACCAAAAATGTGGTTTTGTTGGGGTGGCCTATGCTTCCATTGTAATTCAGCAACTTTCATTATAAAACAAATTTGCTTAGATTATCTCTTGTAAAATATTATTTGTACTATGTTATTTTATTTATTTTTAATGCTATTTGCTGGGTATAGTTTTCCTGTCCCTACTTCTTACACAGCATCTCTTTCAGGCACATCCGATAGAACGTCCAAGTAGAATCTTGGTTTTTAAATTCAGCATGAGACGGTTTCAATAGATAATAGATCCAAGTGACACGGGCTGCAATTATGGACTTTTATTTTCTAAGTATACTTTCCTCTTAACCTGGTATTCATTCCCTTCCTGCAGCCTGTTTGCTCACATTGCTTTTTATCTTTACTTCAGCCATTTTAAAGCAAGAATGTCTTCTGGTTTTTTAAATGTTAATAATTTGAATCCTGTTTTTGTTTAAGTATTTCTTCTTCAAACTCTTCCTATCTTGCATAGATTCCAAACATCTACTGATTGGCTGGTCTTTCCACCAGGCTGTCTACTTACATAATTGTTCACTTTGCTCTATAGCTCATTCTTTGTTTTTGACTCTACTGATTTTTATTCCTGAGCCGCCTTCTATTTTATCCCTTCTGTCTTAGATTCAGTCAAACTTTTAAAAACAGCATCCAGTCAGTGATTCGCATATTTATTTTCATTATTAATCTCAGCACTGCCATTTGAATCTTTTTTTATGTAGTCTTTAGGCTTTGGATGACATTCTTCATTTTGAGATAATTTAGTGTTTACATTCAGCTATCTGTTTTTCTTTTCTCGCCCTTAGCTACACTACTTGATACTCCAGCACATTTATTTCTCTCAGTTTATTTTCTTTTTCCTTTCAGTTATGGTCAATCATTGTTTTTCCTTCCACCTATTTGTACTTGTTTTCTGCTTTAAATATGTATGGAAAATATTAACTGTGGTTTTATGCTTTTAGGTTACATTTTCTCTCTGCAGAAAAGATTTGTTTTGCCGTCGGGCTCCTAAGTTGTAACTAGCTCATCTTGTCCCAATTACATTGCAGCTGACTCAAAGGCAGTCTTGGGTTTGCAAGAACAAGCTCATTTCACCTCGCATCTACTCTCAGGGACCATCCAGAAGCAAACTCACTGCTCTGGGTCTCTACGCTGGCATTTCCTTCTTGATTTTGCTTGATTCTGGGATTCTGGTTTTGCCTCTGGTGTTTACCCACAGTTTTTCACATGAGTGTCTTAGCTCGCCTGAGGTCTCTCTGTTCGCCCTCTGTTGCCTCAACAGTGGTCTCCACTGGGACATTTAATCTCTTCCAGTCTCTGCCTCTTGATATCTAACCGTCAGACGTCTCTCAGGTGTTATACAATGTTTCTGGAAGTCGGGAGGGGGCAGCACCAGATTTTGGCCACTGTTATTCTACTGAGTGTGGCTCATCTGCCCCTACATACCTCTGAATCCATTTGTTCTGCTGCTCTGGAATTACAGTGTTTTATGATGGCCTCTGAAAAGTATTTAGAGCCCTCGGGATGCTGGACTACATATGTTTTGTTTGTTTGTTTGTTTGTTTGTTTGTTTTGGGCTGTGAGAAGCGACCCAACCTGAGAACCTGTGATGTCTCAATCAAAACGTTTTCAGTGCCTCAACTCTGACCATCTTTCTGAGTTTTTTCCATTCTCCATGATTTTGTTCAAATTTTACCACTTTGGGACAAGCAAGCAACTTTTTTTTTCCTCTTATTTTATTATTTTATTTTTTTTAAAGAAGATAACTATCTTTTTTCATTTTACATACCAATCCCAGTTTCTACTCCCTCCCCTCCTGCCATTCCCTCCCTCTTCCCCCCTCCCACCTTACCTCCCATTCACTCCTCAGAGAGGGTAAGGTACATTGCTTTGAAGAAGGTCCAAGGCCCTCCCTAATATACCTGGGCTGAGAAAGGTATCCATCCAAAGAAAACAGGTTCCCCAAGAGCCAGTACAAGCAGTAGGGATAAATCTGCCACTGCCAATGACCCCACAGTCTGCCCCAGCCATGCAACTGTCACCCACATTCAGAGGGTCTAGTTTGGTCCTATGCTGGTTCCTTCCCTGTCCAGTTGGAGATGGTGAGTTCCCATTAGCTCAGGTAAACTGTTTCAGTGGGTGTCCCCATCATGGTCTTGACCTCCTTGCTTATATTCTCATTTCCTCCCACTCTTCAACTGGACTTTGGGAGCTCAGTCCAGTGCTCTGATGCAGGTCTCTGCCTCTGTTTCCATCAGTTGCTGGATGAAGGTTCTATGGTGACATTTAAGATATTCATCAATCTGACTACAGGGCAAGGCTAGCTTGGGCACTCTTTCCACTATTGCTTAGGGTCTTAGCTGGGGTCATCCTTGTGGATTCCTTAGAATTTCTCTAGTGTCAGGTTTCTTGCTAACCTCATCACGGCTCCCTCAATCAAAATATCTCTTTCCTTGCTCTCATCTCTGTATTTCCTCCATCTCAACCATCCCATTCCCTCAAGTTCTCCTTCCCTCCTCCCCTCCTCTTCCCTTTCTACCCTCCCTTCTCTGCCTACCCCTATGCTCCCAATTTTGTCAGGTGATTTTGTCTATTTCCCCTTTCCAGGTGGATCTATGTATGTTTCTCTCACTTTGTTACTTAGTTTCTCTAGGATCACGAACTATAGGCTCATTATCCTTTGCTTTATAGCTAGTATCCACTTATGAGTGAGTACATACCATGTTCATCTTTCTGGGTCTGGGTTATCTCACTCAGGATGGTGCTTTCTAGTTCCATCCAGTTGCAAGAAAATTTCAAGATGTCATTGTTTTTTACCACTGAGTAGTACTCAATTTCTTTATCCATTCTTCCGTTGAGGGGCATCTGTGTTGTTTCCAGGTTCTGGCTATTACAAATAATGCTGCTATGAACATAATTGAGCAAATATCCTTGTGGTATGACTGAGCATCCTGTGGGTGTATACCCAAGAATGGCATAAGCAAACAACTTTTACCACATTATTTGCTGTCCTCCATTATGGATTATGTGTTAAATGTTTGTGTTGTGTACACATTGCTTTTTTTCTTTAGATGTAGAGTTAAGCTTTGGAAATTACTAAGTATGCATAATCAGCTTTATTCTCTCATAAGTGTTAGATCTTTTCCTTGGAAGTCAAAGATTTCAAAATTACAGTCTGTAGAATTCAGTTTGACAGCTTTAAGGTCAATACTGCTGTCTGGACAGATGGTCATGGATGAAGAGCTCTTGTTGCTCTCCCAGAAGACTCAGGTTCAAACCCAGCACCATGTCAGGATCACAGCCACCTGTGACTCCAGCTCCAGGGGATCTCACACCTTCCTCTGGCCTCCATGGGCTCCTGCACATACAGGGACTGTATGACAGGACAAGCATTGATCCAATTCATTCGTAAGCAACTCTTCTAGGATTTGAATTCAGACCCACAACATTCCAAAGCTGTAAATGTTCATTCTCTGTGCTCTGCTTGAATTTCAATAAATCATCATTTCTTTTAACCTCAGTATAATAGTGAGAGAGAATAATAGTAAGGAGAATTACCTAGGAAAGATCACGCTACTTCTAAGATACTGACATTTAAATGAAGGTTTGACTCATGTCATAATCGGTTTTCACAATTTCTAGATTGGGAATTTTGGAGGCATAAATTTTCCTTTTTCCTTTTCTATTTGTTACATTATTCTGTTAAGTTCTTTACAAATTACGACTAATGTTCAAGTCTGGTTATGGTCCAAAAAGAATTTCATATCATATTTGTTAGTTAACCCCTTTATGGCTTTACTATATGGCTATTTTGGTGGAGTTTGTTGTTTATTAACTTTCTTATCTTGAAAGATTAAATTCTCTGGAAAACACGTAATGTAACTACAGTTGACTCTGTGTACCCCACGGGTCGACCTGTTATTTGGATGTTATGACATTTGCTTTATGTCTGCCACGGCACCCTTTTCGGACATTTTCATTGGTCTTTCTTTTCACACAGCCCAGCCAAGAGAGAGGCCTAGAGGCCAAAGCTCCACCTCCCAACACTTTATTGTGTGTTTCCTAAGAATAGGAGGATTTTCTTGCATATTTACGATTGAGAATCTCAAATTCAAAAATTCTACTTTGATAGGTACTAGTTTTTGATCATACCCAATCTCAACTATTTTTATCTGTCTTTTCCAGCCATCTGTTCCCATCTGTTAGTGTCACGAGCTGCATTTGCCGTGTACTTTTGCTGATGTTGGCGATAATATTGGCTTTGAAGTGGCCAGCTTCATTGTGTAGTAGTATTTGACCCTTTGTTCCAGGAAACACATGTGCAAGTTTTCATTCATGACTAACATTCTTTAAAATACTAGGGCCTTTCTGGTTTGAGAACTAGAACTCCAGGTAAGGCTTAGGGAGAATTTATAGGAGATAATGAAGCACACCTATTTATTTTGTATTATATGTGTATTATCGCTTATTTGCTAGGAATCAGATAGATCACTTACGTGCTATGACAAGAGAATGGCTAAGAACATTCTAGGAGCAAAAGGCAAGAAGGAAGCAATGCTTGTTTTCTCATTTTTTTTCCTGGGATCAGCTCTGATGATCAGTATCACCTGAAACAAAAGTCAGTTATTTCCCCTGTTTGTATTGTAAGCCAGGTAAGCAGATTTAATCATCACCTGCTATTCTTTCAGGAAGTATGTCTACCTCATGGTAAACTGGTAGATTATAAACATAAAAAGAGAAGAATGTGAATTATTTTTAAAATATATTTTTATGCATTCTTCGATAATTTTACACATAGATTTTTTTTTAAATCGTCTCTTCCTATGCACCCCACTTGTCCAACTCTCCCCACACATTATTACAAGTCCATCCCAAATCCGAAAGCATCAAAACGTGAATTCCGGAACGCAACAGGTAGATCCAGAGTGGTAAAGGAGGAGCAGTGGCTCTGCACACGCCTATGAAATATCAGTATTAGCAGTAATGTAGCTAATAACTCGACTCGCTCACCAGCCAGTGTATATTTATGAACATCGTTACCGATGTCAGCTCATCAATGATTTATACTGATAATTTCAAATTATCTGATTTTGCCCAGACTTCTTCCTGTTGTAACAAACCCAGGATAATATTTTGACCTTCCCCTTGAACTTAATTTTTTTTGTCTTGTATTTTTAGGTTTTAGAATTAACAGGAGAACAATGAGCCCTGCTCTCTCTCCTCTGCCCTGCTCTCTCCCCTCTGCCCTGCTCTCTCTCCTCTGCCCTGCTCTCTCTCCCCTCTGCCCTGCTCTCTCTCTCCTCTGCCCTGCTCTCTCTCCCCTCTGCCCTGCTCTCTCTCCTCTGCCCTGCTCTCCTCTC
>NC_022011.1:91834645-91835932 GCF_000317375.1 Microtus ochrogaster
CCTCTGCCCTGCTCTCTCTCCCCTCTGCCCTGCTCTCTCTCTCCTCTGCCCTGCTCTCTCCTCTGCCCTGCTCTCTCTCCTCTGCCCTGCTCTCTCTCCTCTGCCCTGCTCTCTCTCCTCTGCCCTGCTCTCTCTCCTCTGAAGGCCTCATTTTGCTCCTATTTCCTCCTCTTGCAACAGTTTCCTAGCAACAAGGCAAACAAATGAAAACCTTTTATCTTCAAAAAACTGAAGTGAGAAATTACGATAAAAATGAGGGATTAATAAAGATTATCTTTAGATGCTTTTGTAACTAAGATGGAAAGAAAGTGCCTCTTACTTCTGTTTACACACCAGCTGCTAATGCCTTCCAGGGCCCTCTGTCTGAAGCTGGGCCCAGAGGCCTCACAGATCAGCTCTGAAGATCAGGAAGCAAACTTTGACCTCTAATAATCTGTCCATTATGCATCTATTTACCTATTTTTTTAATTTCCTTTTTTTTTACATAAATCTGTATATCCTGCCAGGATAAAATCATTTACCTATAATCATTAACAGTTAAAATCATCTAACTTCCCATTCTGGTACAAGACCAATGGGAAGATATTGTGGGGAGCCTAAAGCCGACCGTGGCGTCAATGTGGGCAATGATTTATTTTCCATTGGGCTTAATTTTTTATTGAAAATTATTTACTTTACCTCAAGAAAGCCATTTTGATTTTTAAATAATTAGGGAAAATTACCAGGGAAATCTATTAAATAAAAATACTAGTTATGGACTATTAAACTGTCTTTTAAAAAGTCAAGGCCAGACACAGCAGATTCAGTTTTCAAATTGTTACAGGGTTTGTACTGTGGGATCAGGCTATCTGCAGCCCTCAGAAAATCCTTCTGCAATCCAAGCAGAGGAGGGTACTTGTCTTTAATATCCCGGAGAATCATTGCTCTGAGGCTCATACTAAACCCTGTGGCTACTTTCAAAGAAGCAGCAGAGAAAAAAATCCAAGGAAACAAGATGGCTATTCCTGCCCTTTTTACAGCAGGGAGTTGTCTTAACACATACTGAGAGAGAGAGAGAGAGAGAGAGAGAGAGAGAGAGAGAGAATGAGAGAGAGAGAGGCTGTGTGTGTATGTGTGTGTGAGACAGTGTGTGTGTGAGAGAGAGACAGTGTGTGAGTGTGTGTGTATGTGTGTGAGTGTATGTGTGAGTGTGTGTGAGTGTGTGTGTGTATGAGAGAGAGAGCAGCTGTGTATGTGTGAGAGAGACAGTGTGTGTGTGTGTGAGTGTGTGTGTGTGTGTGTGTGTGT
>NC_022011.1:91836032-91838971 GCF_000317375.1 Microtus ochrogaster
GAGAGAGAGAGAGAGAGAGAGAGAGAGAGAGAGAGAGAGAGAGAGAATATCAAAACTGCATACTCCAGCAAACATTTGTACCTGGACATTAAATGTCAACTGTGATGAACACATGATTTTATCAAACAATATGTGCCCATTTCTACTTTGTGTATAGTATGATCTTGTTTCTCTATGTGGCAGATAAAGAAGGGTTTTTCCATTTCCACTTGTGTCCAAAGTAATGTTGTTTCTATGAGCAAGAGATAAGGAAGGGTTTTCTTTGGGAATCCCTGTGTTACTATGTTCCCAATCAGTACCTGTGAGAAGCAAATCACTTCTGGCTTTGGAGTTGGCAGGTAACTGTGACCACACAAATTCTAGCTGCTGTCACAAGTTTCTGTGCCACCCTCGCTATCTCAAGTCAGGCTGGCATCTGTGGATGGTACGATTAATAAAATGATTGTTATGTTATATAAGTACTTATAAGCAGTACCTGCTTTCCTATAAAATTTCTAATTAAATTTAAATTTTCAGTATCTATTTTTCTATTCCCCTTCCTGTCCCTGTATCCCCAACTCCCTACAAGTCCTCTTTCCATATTCATGACTTTGTAGATTTGCTTCTGGAGGGCCACTGAATTTAACCAGGATAACTTGTGTGTCCATATGTTTGGAATTATAACTGGAGCCTGGCGGGCTTCTCAGTGCAAATCTGAGGAGCATAGCCACTGCCCTGCCTAGAATTCACCAGTAGCCAGTTTTCTCGCTGTCTTTGGAGAACCAGATGGACTCACTGTAAGGAGATGACTGTCTTCGTTTCTCAAAGCTTCCTGCTGAAGTCTTACCTGGAGATTGTGCATGAAGACAGTGTCAGATGGTTAAAGTTTTCAGTTGTTTGCAATGATTGAATTTTTCTGGGTCGTTCATTCTCAAAAGATTTTTGCAAAGCCATATTTTTTAATGGTCTTAAGGTGAATTTCCTATTTCTGTGATTTGTAGCTCGTGATCTCTATGAATAGTAGTCACTTTTCACAGGCTCAAGGAAAGGAAAAGGTTAGAAGATACTAGATTCCCCATCGTGGGGTGTAGCTTTTAATCAGCTGTGTTGTTGTTGCCTATTTCTATGTTGTTGCATAGTAACTAATGTTTTCCTACTGTGCTTGGCACCACACAGGCAACTTTCCAGAATAATTGAAGAAAGAAAAAAAGCAGAACCCATGACTCGCAAAGTAAAGTTATCAAATGGGTACAAGTTATATCATCAGAATTTTAAATCTCAGCAATCTTGACATTTATCTCTGGCTAATTTTGCAACCTATTTTAGTAGACTTTCTTTGACAATGAAACAATGTGACCTACAAATGAGTTATATTTTTCTGAATTATTGTATGTCGAGCACAGAACCCACATTCCTCTACAGTTGTGATTATACAGTAGATTAAGCCCTACACAGGCCTTGCTTTTTATAGTTTTAGAGTGTGCATGTAGATTAGACATCCTAAACCTATTTTTTTTATAAACCTAGTTTATTTTTCTACATTATGGCTATAAACATAATGTATAAATGCTAGTGCTTTTTCAACTATATGAAAGAACAATTTTATTCTATCTTTTGAGGTCAACTTTTAAAAATTTCTTTAAAAATTGAGAGGTTTTTCTTCATTCACCTTGATAAATATGCATCTAGTCATCAATTTTTCAAGGCAACTCAATATGCTTTCCTTCATAAGTTCATTTAAATGTCATTAATGGTTTGTTCCCCATGTATTAGAGCCTTCCAGATTGTTGTACCTTCTATAGAAGTTTAATCTGATATATTAAGATTTCTAAACTAAAGCCAGTAGAAATATATAGTATTACAGTAACTTTGTGGTGTCTGTGTTTATTTTTCTGCACATCAATGCAAAATGTGGTAGTTTAGAGAGTTTTATTAAATCATTCTCTTACCAATAGAAAACCCTGAGGCTATAGATGATAATCAAATGAAATATGAGCTGGTGAATTGCTTTTGGGTGAATGTCTGTCCCAGTAAGAGAATGTCTGTGTTGTGGCCACAGCACACCTCAAAAATGACATACTGAGGTAAATGAAGACTCTGCATGAAACAGATTTTCAGGACTTGGTCCTTGAATTTTCTGTGTCAGTTGTTTAGGTTCCTAATGACAGCATATGTAAGTACCATCGTTTATGCTTTAAGATGTTAGCAAGGACTTTAAGAAGACCTGAGGCCTGGCCAGGATCTGCATTCATATTTCAGTGTTTGAACATGCAGGTGTGTTCATCCGTTGAATCTATGAGCTGCAACCAGGAGCACCTACCCTGGATCATGCGATGGAAAGTCTCAGTTGGAAAAAACCTGCTGCAACAGGTGTTTTATACTGCACAGAGTTAGTGACAATTAGCATCCTTCCTACTTCTCCCTTCTCCATGCCAGCCTCCTGGAAACATTGTAGGAACGTAGCCTGTTGGTTTTCCGAAGATAGAAAAGGCTTTCACGATTGCATGGCGATAGGGAACTTTAGTTACATAACTCTCCCAGTGCAAGGAAGAAATACCAGCTCTGTGAGCCTGAGAGAAAGTTCTGCCCTGAATCTAAGAACCCCAAAGAGAAAAATGACTACAGTCAAGGATGAAGCTCTTCTCAAGTTGCAAAGAGCCATGGTGAGAGCTCATTAAGAATGAACATGGCAGAAAGAATAAGAAGAAAGAATGAACATGACTTCATATTTTGTGCACAGCTCTATTTATATTGAAATTCATTTTCTGCCTACCTTAGCTAAAACTGTGTTAATTACACATCAGATCATCTCAAATCTTCAAAATAAAGGTTTTTTGGGTTCTCCAAATTATGACTCACATCCACAAAGGGCAGCTCACACTGATTGCTATTGGGCCACAGGGGACCCTTTTTGTTGAAATAAGAGCGGCAGAGCTGCGTTCCCCGGCACCCGGCTGCCC
>NC_022011.1:91843116-91843768 GCF_000317375.1 Microtus ochrogaster
CATCCTGTTCTATTTTCTCCGCCTACCTGTGGGTTGGCCTATGAAATGGGTCTAGGCAGTTTCTTTATTAATAAGAAATCACTCCCACATCACCTTTTCAGTCCTCTGTGGGCCCCTACGTCCAAGTGAACATACTCATACACACATACACTCCTCACATAATTAAAACGAAATAAAGTTGAAACAGAAGCAATCAGAGTCTCTGTGTGGGGAATGCATATGGTTGGCAGAATGTGAAATCAGCAAGGCACTGGTGTGTCAAATGCATTGTCTTGACACACAGACAGGACGCATGAGGAGAGATGAGTACTGGCAGACAGTTGAAAATAGAAGGGAAAATGAAAATAAAAAGCAAACGAAAAGCATTGATGGATTGATGGTGAGAGAGCAAAGAAAATGAATATCAGACTCAAGGGAGAGCCAGGTGCCAGAGTCGCAAAATGGAATCGAGAAAGTGCTATTTAGAAAAGAAACACAGCTCATTGAGTTTCTCAGGACTGACATCCCCTGAGAATAGTGCAAATAAGTAGGGGAGAAGAGGAGGTAAAACACAAGCATGTTGTAATATGAGCGGCGGGGCTGCTTCCCCCTGCGTCCCCAGCACCCTGCCGCCCGCATGGCTAGCTTAGCTTATGCCCCGAAATAATTACAC
>NC_022011.1:91846153-91847461 GCF_000317375.1 Microtus ochrogaster
CTGACTCAGCTTCTTTCTCCCAGCATCCTGTTCTGTTTTCTCCGCCTACCTAAGGGCTGGCCTATGAAATGGGCCTAGGCAGTTTCTTTATTAATAAGAAATCATTCCCACATCACAAGCAGACTCAGGTGGACTGCATAAGACAGCAACAAAATGAGTAACTGCGAATCAGATGGTAGTGTTGGCGGGATGTGGTTCTCAATTGAGGGAAGCGATGGGGGAGTATTAACCATGCATACACGGAATTAACTAGAAAAGTGTTGTTGTTGCTGTCGTTTAATGGTTGTTGTGTTATCCTCTGAGTCACAGGATTATTGGAGGTTTGTTTGAGATGTCGGCTCGGCCCACTCTCTTACATCTTATTAGGATACAGGTGCTGACCATCACTGCTAAGAGGCACACAGAACGCATCATAATAGTGAACGAATGAATAGCTGAATGAATAGAAACCCGGAGATGTTTCTCTTTACAGCACATGGAGACCATTACAGGAAACCACAACCAATCAAAACGCAGAGTTACAGAGCCCAATCCCAAAAGACAACATCTACAAAACAACTCCCTCACCTAAGCTCAGGGGTCAATAGGGAACAGGGGGAAGATGGGGAAGAGGGGGAAGATGGGGAAGAGGGCATAAAGCCAAAAGACCAGGGAGTCTGCTGTGAAGTTTTGTCTCCTAGCAATGCCAGAAGCTACTCCCATAAGGTCTAACCAACATGACTACCTAAAGATGAGCTGAACAAGAACAGCAGTAGACATGCTGAAATGGACAATGGAAAGCCTGGGAGCCTCAACCCCACACAAAAAACTGCAGGTAAGGAATTCTGAGGGTAGAAGAAAGAGTCTTCTCCAGAGAAGAGCACAGGAATTGGTTGTTTGTTATGAAATGGTCAACCTTGAAAACATATATACAAATAACATTATACAGACTCACCTGATTGTATTTATGTATTTCGGAATGCATATGTATATATAGATGTATGTGTAGCCACAACTAATGAATAAACAGTCCCTGAGTTTGAAAGAGCACAAGGAAGGGAGTATGGGAGAGTTTAGAGGGAGGAAAGGAAAGGGGAAATGATATGATTATATTGTATTCTCAAAAAATAAAAGAAACCATTTAAAAAGAATATTATTCTGAAACAACTCAATTTCCTAAATAAAGAACTTGTCCTTTAGGCACTTACAACAGGAAAACTGTTCTTTTTTTTTTTATTGAGAAAAGGAAAAAAAACAAGTTTCTGCCTCCTCCCAGCCTCCCATTTCCCTCCCCCTCCTCCCACCCTTCTCCCCCTCCCCCAAACTCCT
>NC_022011.1:91847676-91862381 GCF_000317375.1 Microtus ochrogaster
CCATGTTCAGAGAGTCCGGTTTTATCCCATGCTTTTTCAGTCACAGTTCAGCTGGCCTTGGTGAGCTCCCAATAGATCAGCCCCACTGTCTCAGTGGGTGGGTGCACCCCTCGTGGTCCCGACTTCTTTGCAAGTGTCAAATTCAAGATACAAAGTCAGAACTGAACCTTTATGAAAAGAATTGGATTATAATTTAAAACACAATGGAGCAGACACATGCCGACCTCCTTTGGGGAAAACACAAATAATTTGGAATGACACATTCTTCAAAAGCTGGTAGTTCTCTGAATCCAGAGAGCAAACACCCCTTCACAAAGCTCCTTCTGATTCAGAGTAAACACGCTCACCTACCTCTGTGGGATGACGCTCTCGACCTCTGTAGAATCTCTAGGAGGACGGTCTAAATGCTAGCTAACTTACAGCTGAACGGGAGTGGATGTCACCACCATGGCATCAGTTTTAGGAAATAAGGAGAATCTAATCCTGGTAGCATGTGACAAACTCTAAATTCCACCAAATCCCTGACCGATGCATTAACTTCAGCGCTATAAACAACAAGGATTGTAGGGACACTCCACCAGACTTCAAGTACGGAGGTGGGACAGTGAAATGCAATCCGTCGTCTTCAATCAGGTCTTGGTTCATAGATAGTGGGAAAAATGCAATCCGTCGTCTTCAATCGGGTCTTGGCTCATAGATAGTGGAAAAAAACGCTTGAGATCAATAAATTTATTGGGATTATTACCCAAATGTAGCAGGAGTCGATGATGGAACTCTACCCATCTCAGTCGCTTAGTCGTTCCCAGGGAAACCACCAAGCACACTTCATTAGCATGAGGAAAGAGCCACACGGCGCATTGGTAATGTGTTCTGGTTATGTGAGAAGTTTCCTTTCTTTTAGGAACTACACAATGAAATATTTAGCGGTAATGATGCTTTATATTTATAACATCTGCTAGGTTCACAAAGATCGCATGTGCACTCTGTATAAATAACTGAAGTGCATGCCTGTGTGCGGCATATAATATTTACACAGGAGAAAGGCAGCACTTTTTTTTAAGGACTTAGAATGGTATGGAGAGATAACGGAGTGTTTGGCCTCTTGTACTTTTTCTGTATATTTTAGAATAAGACATTTAAAAGCTAAGCTCTTAAAAAAAAATGAAACTCAAATGTCTGAAACCCGAGATTCAAAACAACAAACTGAAATAAGTTAAATTTGATTTGTCCAGAGGAGCCTGTGCACTGGCTCCCTATTGATTTTTCAATGGACCTCAAAACAAGAACAGACGTTTTAATTCCCCTTTGGTAAGCAGAATTATGTATTTATGGTTTGGCTTTGAATCACAGCCTCATTTCGAGAGTCTGATTTCCAATTTATATACAACTTTTCAAGCTTGCTATGATTCCTAACTTCTTGTTCTTGTTGCCCAATTTATGAGGGTGAATTTTGAAATCCCATAAGTCAGAATGCCTATAGCAGTGCCAAATTTATTTCACTGTGTCCTCAGTGGGTACTAGGACTGCTTTAATGGGAGTGAAATATAAACACAAAGCAGGGGCATGATTGTCTCGACAGACATTGTCGGAATAATTTGCGATGCAAAATCTGTTGTTAAATTGTACAATTAGAATAACAAGTAGGTATACCAAAATAGTGACCGCTATCAGATTGAAGTGATCCTCCAGTGTGGGATCAGCCATACAGCAAGATGGAATATACATAATGCCCCAAGTGTCTCAGTCCTAACTGTGATGTTAGGGGGTATCCGAGCTTTCAAACAGAAAATATCTTCTCAGTTGTCATTCAGGTCTTGAAAATTTTTCAGAGCATTGCTCTGAAAAACATCCCAAGGAAGTATCCTAAAAGGTAAGGCTACTTATTGGAGAACACACTGATACTAACCTTTGCCGTCTACTTATTGGAGAACACACTGATACTAACCTTTGCCGTCTTCTTTTCTCTTAATTTCCCTTTCCCTCCTTTCAAACCATCATCGTTTTCACAAGCTACCCAGATCTTGGTGAAATGCGTTGAGTTATTAGGATGGTACTAGCTGGTACTGGCCAATGTCAAATTCAAGATACAAAGTCAGAATTGAACCATTATGAAAAGAATTGGACCCTGAGAGCTTATTTGGAGTTCTCGCAGGGGAGGGTAGAAGGGGAGGAAGGTAGAAGGGGAGAGAGGAGGAAGGGAAGGGAGCGGATAAAAATGTATAGCTCAATAAAAACATATAAAAAATAATTGGAATGTGTTTTAAAACAGAGCGAAGCAGAAACCTGCTGAGTTCCTTTTTGGAAAATACAAATAATTTAGGATGATATGTTCTTCAAAAGGTAGTAGTTCTCTGAATCCTGAGAATAAATACCCCTTCGCTCAGATTTCAGGGCTGTCTTCTGATTGCAACTCTGCTATAAAATGTCTGCACTGGATGTAAAATTCTGGCCATTTTAGCCTCACCTGACCTAACCCTTTCTACCCCCTACATGGATGTTTGTTTTCAATAATTGCCTTTGGTCTGATGTTTCTAAACTACTGTGAATTCAGAGCAGGACCACTTTGTCGTTAAGTGTAACTGAATAGAAGTACAGAACATTCCATCCGTTGTATGGAATCAAAGGCTCCTATAAAATGATACTTCTAGACTAAATCATATGAATAGGCATACAAGGTCTACACTAGTGCCCATGTTGTAGATATAAAATTAAAGTATAAAGATTATTGGGGAGTCTCATGTAAGGTGAGGTGGGGCTCAGACTGCCAGAAAGAGAGCCAGTAAGGAAGACATTTGGAGAGCAGCAGCAAGCACATTTTGTAGGAAATAAATTCTTTGGAAGTTTTATAGTAAATCAAAGGAAATTCACAATTTATGCTCCTTGCTTTGGGAAACAAGATCTAATGATCTTTTAAATGTATTTTAATTGAAAATGTGATAAAGCGATGATAAGAAGGGCAAATAAGAAGGCAAAGGAAGAACGGAGAAGTAGATGAAGGAAGAACCAGGAGTCAAAAGCTTAGTCCTCTGATTCTCGTTTATTCGTGTTGACGAGGATTTGTCTGCAGGATTGTGTCAATTTGACGTTTCAGCCAACCAACGATCTCACAGATTTGTGCTAGTGGAAACTAGATTACTCTCTCTCCCGGTGTTACTGAGAAAATAACTACATCTCTCGTTTCCTAATGAACACACAGAGTAAAAACAAACAAAAACCTGTACATTAAAAAAGGTGAAAACAACACAAACTTTTTCTAATAAATTTTCTTGGGGAAAACTTGTCGTGAATGGGATCTGTGCTACGAAGGTCCCTGGAACCATGTTCTAATGGACGCAGGTCAACACAACGCGCTGACCAGTTCAATCCGACTCAGGAGTTGACCAACACATCATGACAACAGTAGGAAATACCCCAGCTGGAGACTCCCCTGTGGGGTTCAAATTTCTACAGAGTTTCCCCCTTGGATAGTGTTTGTGTAAGATAATCTAAGGACATTCTTTGCTCCGTTCTTTGTTTTTTGCACAGCTAAGAGAATTCCCCCTTTTCTTCTCCAAGTTTTTAGAAGACAAAAGAAAATCATTAACAATGCACTTCCGTTGTATGACAAATGTTGCTTTGAGTGAGACAGTCTAACTTTTATCTCAAATGTAAAATATATTCGATTCTGCATACTAGTTTAATTTTAATTACTATTGTATCAGTGTAGCTGCCTTCACAGTCTGTCATCAGAATCTCGCTGTTGAGTACTGGTATTGAGTCCTTTTTTCTACTAGCGGTGAGAACATGGCGCTATTCACATTCTAAATGGCAGCGTTCAGCAGGGGCTGCATGTTAGTGATAAATTCACAGGGGAAATAAATCTGAATCCGAAAACATCAGCTGATTTAATCTAAGGTCTTTTAAAGAACTCAAAGGAAGAATTCTAGGACTGAAGGACGTGGACCCAGCTCTGAGTTTTGTTTACGAGAAGGTGAAATAATCTGGTTCCATGCGCCAGGGACTGCGTCATTCCTGTCCTCGCTTGTCTCATTGACAGAGTGAGAAAATTGGACGACACGACTTTCACGCTCCCTATGCTCGCTCTGTGACAGGGTGATCTGCCTTCCTTCTATTTCACTCCCAACCCCACAGGGGGATTGTAAAGACGTTCCTAAGTCCGGGTCATGGCGGGATCAGCTTAACAGAAACTGAAAAAGTGGTGGAAGGTAGTTTGACAGAAACAAGTCTTCCTTTTTCAGTCCTCCTGAACTTCCCCTTCTTTCCTCGGAGTTCTTGTCTTTAGTTCCTCCCCTTCTTCTGGTTGATCAGGCATCTTCTCAGTTCCCTTCTCTGACCATCGCCCCGCGACAGAATTGTGGAACTCCTTCAGCTCCCTGGGTGTCTCCATCCCCAAGAAGTATCTGTGGGAAACTCTTCCAGACTATTTGAGTAATTTCTCTGTTTTGCTAGGGATGGAGGCATGTGCCTGCTTCACCTCTCAGAGCTGGGATTATCTAATTTAGACCTGTGCAGGCTCTGGGCATGCTCTCTGAGTTCCTATGTGTGTCGATCCTATTATGTTAGGAAGACTTTGTTTCCTTGGAGTCTCCCATCCCCCATTGGTTCCTACGATCTGTTTCCTCCACTGGAGAGTTCCCTGAGCGCTGAGTGGAGGGATTAAATGGAAACACCCCATTTAGGGCTGAGTATTTCAAGGTCCTTCCCTATCTACACACTTGCCCAAATGCGTGTCTCTGCATTTGTTCTGTGACAATGGCCAAGCAAGACACTGATCTATGAGTGTAATAGCATACTTGATCTCTTTGTCTGAGATGGAGCTTTCAGTTGCTCTTGCCTTTTGAAATCAGTTCCTCTCCCCCGCAGGTCTTGAACATTTTCTAAAGTTACATATGATGACACTGACTTTCTCACTTCTCCAGTTCTGCAACAGCAGTCCCCAGTCATCCTATTATGCAAATAAAATTCTATAATCAACTCTTTCTGTCTGTACATGCAGATATTGATACATACATACCTAGGAAGCCCTAAGATTGTTTCTGATACTTCTATCTTATTTGTACTTGATATTGTCTTGACAATTGTTCTAAAGTTTAAGATACATTTTTATGCAAATGAGACAGAGTCATATAAAAGCAAGGAAATTTTAAATGCAACTTAAAGCACATTTAAAAACAAATGCACCTGACTTGGAAGGTAGCTCAGTGCGTAGAAGTGCATGCCATGCAGGCTCGACCATTTGAGTTTGATTCCTGGTACCCAAGGTGGAAGGAGAGAACTTAGTTCCTAAAAGCTGTCCGTTGGCCACCACAAACCAGTCATTATGTGTCCATGTCTACACTCATATGTATCATACTATACATACACACATACACATGCAAGCATGCATGCATGCACACACACTAATAAAAATAAAAAGCATAGAGATGCTATGAGTGACATGCTCATTCTTATTAAACTGTTGAAATAAAATCTTAAAATTGGTCAAAAGTCACATACTTTGAAATTTAATGGAAAAATCACACTTTTAACTTACTTTAAAATTATTTTTTATAAATATAATTTTTGGGGTTTTTTTTCAAGACAGGGTTTCTCTGTGTATCTCTGGCTGTCCTGGAACTCTCTCTATAGACCAGGCTAGACTCAAAGTCATAGAGATCCACCTGCCTCTGCCTCCCTGAGTGATGGGATTAAAGGAATGCACCACCACCTGATTTATATTTTATATTTTAAATGTATTAAATTATATTTTGTAATGAGAGCTTTAGTTATCAATAACTATTTCAGTCAATCATATTAAAATGACTTAAATAAATTTGTTTTCAAATTATTTTTCTTTGGGAGACAAGGTTGTAGACGTTGAAGAATCACAATGTTTTCTATAGTAATATTTGAACTTAAAAACACTGCTAAGATATGATTTATTTTTAATATGTGTCATTGTTATTTGTGTGTTCAGTGTATGGGAATATGAGGAATAAGAAGACTTATTTAAAGTATCACTTTTATATCATCTTTCTTTGTTTCTGTGGCCAGCACTCTGTAATGAAGTTGGCACTGGTCTCAAACTCCTTCACTGAGAGACTGGTGAAGAAAGGGAAGGACTGGCTGGGTGCCACCCAAAGCTGCAGCTGATTGATTCAGAAAGAGATTTCTCCAACGCCTTAACTCAGAAGCACTTGGGATGAAACAGTACTTCCTGTATTTACAGGAAATGCTGCTAATCTGTACTTACTGTGACATCATGCTTCAGGAAGAGGGAGAAGAGTAACCAAGACGTTGGGAAGGTATCTTCTGCATGATGATAATGCACATCTGCCTGAAGCATCAGGAAGTAGCTGCCACAGAAACAGTAGTTATACTGTTGTTCTAGGTCTAGTCAGGAAGTAGCTGCCCCAGAAACAATAGTTATACTATTGTTCTAGGTGCTTTGACATTCTGAACAATTCTAAGAGGAACATTTCTAATAAAAATATTAGTAAATTGCAAGTGATGCAACTGAGAAACTGGAACTTTTCACTAAATATTAAATTATGGTTTCTCATGGTAAAAGTCATTCGCACCACTGACAGGTCTTGATTTCTTCTGTATTGAAGGATGTCAGGAAGGTCAATCAGCCGGAGCTGACATTCCCTCTATGGTAAAGTTCTGCCCCTCCGATTCTTCTTTGCCTAACTTTAAAGAATAGAATAGAGGAAGAAAGTGTACACAGAATTTGTAAAGAGAGAGAGAGAGAGACAGACAGACAGACAGACAGACAGACAGACAGACCGACCAGTGTTAATGTTCCCTATTCTGTTTGACACATGTTCTACCAAAGATTCCAATGCTACTTTTTTGTACATTTTTTGACTTAAGAAGGCATTTGGGTTACATATGAGAATTTGTCTTAATCAGGGTTTCTATTGCTGTGGAGAGACACCATGGTCACAGCAACTCTTATAAAAGAAAACATTTCACTGGGGCTGGCTCACAGTTCAGAAGTTTAGTCCCTGATCACCACGGTGGGAAGCACGGCGGCATGCAGGCAGACATGGTGCTGGACAGGGAGATGGGAGTTCCATATCTGAATCTGCAATAGCAGAGAGAACTGAGATACTGGGCCTTGCTTGAGCATGTAAAACCTCAAAGCCTGCAACCAGTGACATCCTCCAACAAGGCCACACCTCCCTATAGTTCCACAGGGGGCCATTTTATTCAAGTCACCTCAGACTTTGTACAATTACTAGACAAAATTAAAAACTAAAACAAATAACAGGGGGAAAAAAGCCTGGTATTGGCATAAAAACAGACAGGAAGGCCAATGGAACCAAATCAAAGACCCAGATATCAATCCACACACCTACACCTGGAGCAAAAAATATAAAAAGAAGCAAAAAATATAAAATGGAAAAAGAAAGCATCTTCAACAAATGGTGCTGGCGTAACTGGATGTCAACATGTGGAAGAATAAAAATAGGCCCATATCTAATGACACGCACAAAACTCAAGTCCAAATGAGTCAAAGACTCAACATAAAGCCAACCGCTGGACCAGTTTCTTATTCTTTATCTGTCCAAAAGGTGATGCTCAGTATTCATTCACTACATAAGAGACTAGGCTTACTATTTTTTAATTGTCTCATTTTGTGAAGAAAAGTAAGTACAACAACCTTATAGCAGCAATAAAAGACAAAGTGAAACACTGAAAATGATTGCTCACAGCCCAGGAACTACACAGCATAGAAACCAAGGCACTAAAGCTATTTGCTATTCAAACCTTAATTATCTAACCTCTGACACCTATGCAACTAGATAAGCTATTTCATCTTCAAAATTGTGGTTTCTCTCCCTAAAAATATGGAGATAACCAATGCTCTCTTCTTCTCGTGAGTATTGCTGAAATAATAAACACAAAAGCTTCTTACACAGAACTGGTCACATAGTAACAGCAATATAAGCAAGCCCTATTGACATCATCATTTATAATATTTAAATCGTTGGCCTCATTATCTGTAGCATGTATGGATTATGCTGTTTTTACTACATTCCCCACAACAGATCAAAGTACATGACTTACATTTTTAAGTAAGATGGAAGAATTGTATTCAGCAGTAAAATATTTATGAGTGGGTTTAAAATGTGTGGGGAGAGTTTATTTAGTGCTGTATTTGGGGCTGTTTTGGTGTCCTGTATGTGAGGACACACGTGTGCCAGAGCGTTGGAGTGCAGGATGGCCTCGGGTGTTGGTCCTCACCTTCCACCTTTGTTGTCTGCCCCTGGGATATGTCAGCTCCCTGATACACAAGCGTCCAGGCTTTCTCACATCTCAGCCTCCAGCTCACTGGTGGACCATGGGAACTGCAGACAGAACTACAGTGTCCGTCTTGAAGTGGGTTCTGAAAATTCAAGTGGTTCTCGTGCTTGTGTGGCTAGCCCGCCATGATGCTCCCATGCCATCATTCCATCCCGTGTCATAATGCCTTGAATATTTTTCACCACTTTTTATAAAGCTGTTGTCAGTGTATCTGCGGCATTTTAAATTTTTTATTTCTTGTGCTTAAATCTTTTTATGGGCTATATTGCTGTTGATGATTGATTTCTGCTCATTACACTTCTGAAGGGGAATTCATGATGAATACATGACTGGAGGTAATTTCATGTTCGGTATTACTTAACCGTGGCTATTTCCTGCTAATGAATTCTCACGATGAAGACTGTTCATTTTTTGAAAAGAATGACTATCATGTTCATCTCCTAGTAACATATCTTGCAGGTTATAATTAAAATGTTCAGTTAAAACAAGTTTCTGCTCTTCTATTAAATTTATGAGATAAAGAGAATGCTTCCAGATATTCTTGCTGGCAAGAGTAGTTTCACAGCACAATTTTGGTGATTTTTCTAATGCAGCATTGAGACTTAGTTGTCTCAGGACTCCAGGGATATTTGACTATGCTGTTTACTTATCAATACTTTTCCTTTTTAAAGGAAATTCTCATAAAAAAATAAAATAGTAAAAAAGAAGAAATAACAACCAAAAGGAATAGAAGGAAGAAATAATCAAACTCCGGGCTAGAATCAGTAAAATAGAAATAAACAACAACAACCAAAACCACACAAAGAATCAATGAGACAAATAATTAGTTCAGTGAGAAAATCAGGAAGATTGACAAACCCTTAACCAGATTAACCAAAAGACAGAGACAGAAGACCGAAATAAAGAAAATCAGAGGAAAAAGGAGAAGATAACAATAGGCATTGAGAAAAATCCAGAGAATAATAAGGACATACTGTAAAATATTGTACTTCATCAAATTGGAAAATCTAAAAGAATGAATAGTTCTCTTGATATTTATCACCCACCAAAGTTAAATCAAGATCAAATAAGCATTTAAACACATCTATAACCCCTAGTGAAATATCAGCAGTAATTAAAAATCTCCTAGCTTTAAAAGGCCCAGGGTCAGGTGGTTTTAGCACAGAATTCTAGCAAACTCTCAAAGAATCGATGCCAATGTTTCTCAAATTATTCCACAGAACAAAAACAAAAGGAAGATTGCTCAATTCGTGTTTACAAGGCCACAGTTACCCAATACCTAAACCACATAAAGACCCAACAAAGGAAGAATTGCAGACCTGTTTCCCTTATGAATATAGATGCAAAAACTCTCAATAAAACACTTGCAAACTGAATCTAAGATACATCAAAAAATATCAGACTCCATCATCAAGTAGGCTTCATCCCAGAGATGCAGGGATAGTTTAACATACATGTATCGATAAATGTAATTCACCATATAAAGATATTGAATGATTAAAAACTACATGATTGCTTCATTAAGTGCAGAAAAAGTCTTTGGCAGGATCAAACACCCCTTCGTAATAAAAGCCCGGGAGAAAGTAAGGAAACGAGGAATGAACATCAGAACACCAGAGGCTATTTACAGCAAGCCCACGGCCAATATCAACCTAAGTGGAGACAGGTTCTAAGCATTTCTACCGAAATCAGGAACAAAGCAAAGCTGCCCCCTTTCTTCATACCTAAGCTATTTTTTAGCTTCATATTAAGCTATTTTTTAAAGAAAATAAATTTCAAAATATTGGCCCAATCTTTAATTAAATTGTTTTTAAAAGAGGCAGTTCAGTTGCTCCATGGATTTTTGCTTAGCGCTTAGTTGTATATGCACTTACGAATACCAGATATTCGGCTGCACACAGTGACTCTAAAGATTGCGTGTGGTTGGTAGTGCCTGAAAAGTTGCCTGTAAACAATCCTGTTTAAATGGTTTGCTAAAGACTGTGTCGCGTGTGCTCTGATGTGTAAAGGAAGGGATGGTATGGGGGGTAAAGGTAAAAACACTTCCCAGAGAACGTAATTTTACAGCGCTTCCCCTCTGACTAATAATCATGACTCCGGAAACGGGGGTGAAAGCAAACAACTGAATATAACAGAGGAGATCAGAAGACTCATGATTCCGAGACTGAAAATTACCGGTAAGATTAGCCCATGGAAGAAAGGGGCATAGGAACCCGGTGAAGAGCTGGGCAGAATATTAATGAAAGGGTTTTTAGCACAACGGAGGGAGGGAAACTATAATCAGATTATATTATATGAGAAAAGAAACTATTTTCAATAAAAAAGAAAAAAATGTTTTGAGATGTGAAAAGCCACTAAAGGTTTTAGAGCAGAGGGTGAGAATACAATCGGGTATGTCAAAGAGCAAGCTGCATCTGCTTACTGTCTGCCGGGAGGGGCGGGGCGGGGCAGGGTGCATAAATTATTTTCCACTGAGTCCCCTCTGTATTCAGAGAGCAGGGCCTTTCTTGATGGTTTCCGACGCATCATCTTCCACAGAACCTGGGGCTCTGCCACCTAGGCGAATCTGGATGGCCAGAGAGCACCCAAGGGGTCTTCTTGTGTGTCCCCATACCTCAGCCCTCCCCCGTGACAAGCAAATGCCCTCTTCGGTGCTTTAAAGCACCAGAGGAATCCATCCTTTCTCAGAACTTGCCTGGTTGGATCGTTCTGGTGCAGGGGAGGCAGTTTGTTTCCCTGTGGTAAAGTCAACTGTGCCACATAGCAAATTAATACAAGGTCTGACCTCTGTTCCTAACGACTGGTCTCTTCCACACCAGGAAGAGGTTAGGGGTTATAAAAAGGGCCGACTCAGTAGAAGTCCTTTCGTGTTACCTCTCACAATAAAATTTAGGGAATATACCAATAATAGCTGCTGGATATTAGTGAGCTTATAGGGCAGACAGAAGCATCATTTTCTGAGATTATCTTTGATAGACTGAGTTATTTTTGCCTCTCTTGCACTCTGGGGAACTTTTTTTCTTCCAGAGAAACATCTAAATGGTAGGAGTGATTTACTTGTGAGTCAAGGGCTGAGGATTCTTAGAATACCCATGCACACTGCAAACTTTCAATCACATACGGCATTTTCCACACGCATCTGTTCAAACAAATTTGATTGTACACAGCACTGAAGGACTGTGAGTGCAGGAGATAATTTGCCCTGAGGTATAATTTGAAAAGGAGAGCATAAGAAAAGTACTCAGTTGGGGGAACCTGGGAGGTATTTTGACATTTGTGAGGTGAATGAGCAAAGATACCATGCTGCAGTACAAGAAGTTTGAAGGAATAAGATATTATTTCACAAAAATAAGGATTTTGGAAAGTCTTCATTCTCTGGGAGCTTGTTGATGTTGGTTACATCATTTTTAGTTAATTGAGGGGCCTGAGGTCTCAGAGTTTATTTCTTTGAACTAGTTTAAATATCATGAGACTTTTCCCTCTGAGATTGAGACCAAAAACAAAATCTTTTTCTCCCTGAGAAGCTTATATTTTGTTCCTATGGCCTTTGTATAAATGCGGTTTCAGAAGTATGCAGAGGCAGTGAGAGAAGACAAATCCTTAGGGATAAGCTGTACTCACTCGTGCGGCTCTGATCTGGAATTAGAGAAAGAAAGGAAAGAGTCGGGGCTCTGGGATCAGCTTTAGTCTCCTGGAGGGAGCTGGCATGCTCCTGTGGGAAAGCAGAATAAAGAGAGAGGAAGGACATGAGGTGGTGCAATAGTGGTCCTCAAGTCCGGTTCCTTTCTTTCCCAAACACCGTCCAGGCCACACGTAGGGTGGCTTACCTGATTTTCCTTTTAATGTTTTGCATCTTGATAGATTCCAGGCAATTAAGGCCCAATGAATGTTTCTTGATCATGTAAATATACTTCACTGATTGATGCTTTCATTAAAGACTGTGTATTTTAAATGGTAGTGGAAATATAGTCTCAGAGAGAAAAAAACATTAGAATACAAACTTCAGTAAGCCAAATACATGGCCAGACATTTTGAAGCCTCTCTTTCCCTAAGACGGCTCTATTTTAAGTATGATTTTCCTCTTCTTCCGGGTCAGACCTGCAGGCAAGAATTCTGATTGCTGCCAGTGCATCCAGTACTGTGGAAGCTGGAATATTTAATTCTGCAGGGGATAATTAAGTTCGCTGGCCCGATTTGTCCGAGCCTGGATTTATACATCAACTTAAAACTAATTTTATACTCATTTCCATCACAGATGAACGCCTCTGTGATATTCACCAAAGTCAAATTGACACCTCTGCCCCCAAGTGAGCCAATGCATTGCATTAAGGTCCCCTAACGTCGTTAGTGCTTGCTGGCAGACTGATGACCGCAGCAGATTTTAATTTTGTAAGCATGGAAAGGGCAGGAGCCGTTTCTACATTTTTATTTGATAAACATTGCTCTTTCCATATGGCCTCAGAACTGCCTTCTTCCTCAGATGGAGCTTCCCTTTCTCCAGCCTTTGTGTCCATTGACGGCAAAAGTGCTGGCTCTTTGATTCTCTTTTCTAGCGTATAATGTGTGAGTCTTTCTCTCTGCTTTTCATCAGCGTTATTTTTTCCTAGCTAGTGCTAGGTTGGAGTCTACGTCACTGGACTGGCAGGATCTGTGGTAAGCAGGAAAGAAGCAGCCTGGGTATTGTTTCTTCCAGTAATACCCTGGTTGTTCAGGGTGACGCCAACCCTGCTGCTCTGTGTAGCACACAGCACTTAGACACCATTGCATTTCTTGTTTTGATTCTTCAAGCATCGTAGACAGATTGTCGAATGAGAGCTGAAATCAAGCATGATTTCCATTCCCATTGATGCTATAGAAACACTCTGGACTACAGAAACTTCCCTAACCTTGGGGCCTTTCTGTAGTTGCTTGCCTTCTCCCCATTATATTCAGAAACTTTAAGCAGAGAATTTGATCTCCTTTTCAATTTATTTGATTCATTATTACAGTAATTGTAAGATTAAGATTTCACCAAAAAATTAAAAATTCATAAAGAATTACAGTCTATGTGTTTATGTTATACATATATCTTCACAAGTATTCTATGAATATGCTTTATGTATATGACTGTTTTAATGACTGCATATACAGGAGATACCTGTTACCACACCCAAGCCTCTAAGGTATTGGCAACATTGTAAACATTACCTATGTATAGCTCCATAGTCAGAAAGCACACTTTTTCTCTTGAAGTAAGGTTTTAATAATTTTGCTACTTAATTATGGCTGTGTTTCAAGGTCTAAATGAGATGTTTTTGAGCATGTATATGTGTTTAACTTCATGTAGTGCTCATGTGTTAATGTTTCTGGTACAAATACTTACTTGGTGGACAAGAGAGAATTTTTGTGTATGAGCACTGTTTCCTGAGTGTTTTTCTTAGTTACAGGCCTAGGATAGAGTTGCTCTTTTATATAATATGTATATCTGAAAGTGTCTTGCTATTGGTTTTTATGAATTAACAATTCATTCAACAGCCTATGAAAGTCAGCTATTCTAAATTCTCACTAAATGAATTATTGTCTTCATTTATCATTTGTGCAAGCCAATAGTTTATGAAAACTAAAGACGTATTAATGATGGTAGACTTTCTCTGTTTCTATAGAACGAAACCCTACAGATTTATATTATTTAGATTGTAAAGCGGTGCAATAGATTGAATGGTGGTCTTACTGCAGAAATGCCTACTTGGATTTTATTCAGAAGAATCTCAAGATGATATTTCATGCACTATCGTGGGCGTTAAAGCCAAGGCAAGTGATTTATAAGACGTGAGAAGGGCACAGTACGCACAGAAGTCGTGTGAACACAGAGACTGGAATTCGCATCCTCAAGCCAAGAACATTTGGAACTCCCTAGTGGGGAAGGATTCTCTGCAGGGGCTTGCAAAGGGAATGCAATCCTACCAACACATTCATTTTGGATTTCTGATTTTCAGAACTATAAAAGACAAAAACTTCTGCAATATTAAGCTGCCAAGTTGATAGTCATTTATCATGGTTGACTTAGAAGTGAATACAGCTGGTTCGTGTCTGTGAAGTGTGGTACATCTTGGGCTGATGGTTTTATTGTAAGACAATATGAGCCCTTTCTTTATTCTCCGTTCCAGTGTCTGTGATAAAACACCACAACAGACAACAGACCTATTGTCCTGTGTGATAAAATGTACTTCAGTGCTTTGTATAACTAAACATGGAACATGGTATAGAACAGAGTTAAGCAGATTGTATGTGTGCGTGCGTGTGTGTGTGTGAACACGTGCATGGGTTTGTAGGTATATGTGAAGACCAAATTGTGTGTGTGTGTGTGTGTGTGTGTGTGTGTGTGTGAACATGTGCATGGGTTTGTAGGTATATATGAAGACCAAATTGTGTGT
>NC_022011.1:91862481-91872049 GCF_000317375.1 Microtus ochrogaster
GTGTGTGTGTGTGTGTGTGTGTGAACATGTGCATGGGTTTGTAGGTATATATGAAGACCAAATTGTGTGTGTGTGTGTGTGTGTGTGTGTGTGTGGACACGTGCATGGGTGTAAAGATGTATGTGAAAACCAAAGTGTGCATGTGTATTGTGTATAGACATGTGTATGGGTGTGCAGTTGCATGTGAAGACCAAAGTGTGTTTGTGTGTGTGTAGACATACGCAAGGATGTGCAGGTGTATGTGAAGACCAAAGTGTATGTGTGTATGTGTATGTGTGTTTTGTGTGTGCATGTGTAAACATGCGCAAAGGTATGCAAGGGTGTGCAAGTGTATGTGAAGACCAAAGATCAACATCAGGTTTCTTCCTGTATTGCTCTCAACTTTATGTTTTGAGACAAGATTTTTTTATTAAACATGGAGCCCATTGCTTATACTAGACTTCTTGGTCAGCAAGTTCCTGAAATACTTTAGTCTCTGCCCCAGCCTAGCATGGGGGTAAAAAGAAAAGGTAGCTATGCCTAGATTTTACATGGGTACTGAAATTCCCAACTCAGGTTCTCAAGCTTCTGTAGCAAGCCCTTTTACCCACTGCGAGGTCTCTTCTGTCCCCTAAGATTTTATTCTTGGTGCCATGTACATGGAATCAAAGATATTCTAAAGGAGGTATTTATTATAGAGATAAAGGATATGCTGCTGGCCTCCTATTGTTTCTGTCACAGTTCACCACATCAGTAGGTTAAAGCTGCATAGGCTTATCTTGCCGCCCAAGGGGTCAGAAGTCTGATCAAGTCTCACTGGTTAGAATTAAGGAATCAGGGCTGCTGAATTTGTCCTGGTAGTTCTTAGGGAGAATTTCTCCATGCCTTTCCAAGTGCTGGAAGTTGTTCACATGAATTGTGCTGGTACTTCTTAGCGAGAACTTGACCACGCCTTTCCAAGTGCTGGAAGCCGTTCACACTGTTTGGACTGTGACTCTTTCTGTCTTGAAATCTAACAGTGGCCATCTGAGCTTTTTCACATTGTGTCATTTTTCCATTGACCCTGCTTCCTTTTCTGATACTAAAGGATCCATGCCTTCATAAACTCTGACCGAGTGCTCTAGAATAATCTCCTCGTGTCAAGGATACATAATCAGCTGGACAATGTCACCTACAACCTTAATTTTCTATTGCCGTGTCTGTGCAGAGACAAGAAAGCGGACCTCGCTGAGAGACCGTTATTCTCACAATGATGACATGAAACTTTTATACTAAACAAACTCACTAGGACAAGTCAGCACATGACCACACACCCGAGCAGGAAGCTCACCCCCACGCAGCTCTGCTCCCAAGGTGACCTCACCTCCCCCTGATTCATATTCCAGGATCCCAAAGGACCTGCCGTAGCATACATAGCTGCCACCTGTGCTTAAATAGCCATTGTTCCCATTAACTAAGGCCATGGAAGGGGCAGTGAGAATGAATCACGGTCCCAGAATGAAATTGTATATGCTTTATATCGCTTTTCAAAGTGTGTAACTCATGCTTTCCTGTTGCAACTAATTAATGTATTTCTCTTGAGTTATGAGTTCATAGTGTGCTCTTCGATTTCCCTTAATTCAGTTCTTCTCCTCAAAGAAATAGGAAACAAAGATGCTCTGGATTTAATCATTACAGCTTTTATTGCTTATTACCTCTGAGGAAAGGAGTAATTAGTGAACTTTTTGACTAAGTTTTCCTTTCTGATATGAAAGAGAGAAATACCTGAATTTCCCAAGGGTTTGGATTAGAGATAAGGAGACAGCAACAGACCTCAGACTTCAGTCATCAGTTCACACAGTGCAACTGCAGTCAACACCGGAGCACGGCACAATGACAGCCCATTCACAGGGTCTCCAAACAGGTGCACCTTTTGAACAATATCTTCAGATTGGCAAGCACTCTATTCGCAGACTTTTAGTATAATTGTCTCATTGTGCATACAGCGCCTTTCTGACAGAGTTCATTTTGACATAGTCGCTTATATCTTATTAAATGAGTCACAAATTTCTCTTTGTTCTGTTGCTTACAAAAATAGCCTTGGTTGTTGCTTACAAAAATGACTTTTGTGCAACCATTCACACGGCTAAGACTGAAATACAGTTTTTTTTAACATGGCCTGTTCTATATTGAGAACTACGTATAGATAATAAGTTTTCAGTGGTCCTGGTTACAACTGTTATTACTGCGTTAATTAACATTTTTTAGCTAACAAATTCTTTGATTAGTTTTGGGTTGCAGGAAATTAAGTGAATCATACAGAGTTTGCATGTACTGCTTTCTCCCCAGATTGCAAGTTCCCTGATTGCTAACAGTGAGTCACGTTGCTTGAAATTAATGGCCCAGTACTGACACATTGAATTAACTAAAGTTAATTAATTTTATTGGGGTCTACTCTTGTATGGCTTTATGCTTTTTTTTAAATTGTGTTATGCCCCATAGTTACCATTACAGTAATTTATAGACTAGTTTCATTGTCCTAAATGTCCTGTATGTTCTACCTTACCCTCCCCTCTCCTACCTAACCACTGCCTATGATCGTTCTGGTCTGTAGTTCTGCCTTTTCCTGAGGTTCACATATGGATTCATACTGTCTATTGCCTAATCATAGTGGCTTCTTTCATTTAGCAAATGACAAGGTTCATCCATATTTTAGTGGCTTGCTAGCACAAGCTTTGATATTACTGAGTAATATTCCTTTGCCTCAACGGACGACAGTCTGATTATCCCTTCATCTGATTTTTTTCTTTTGTTTTTGCGAGGAGTGGGGGTGCGTGCGTGCCGCCCCCCCCCCCCTCTCTCTGTGTGTGTGTGTGTGTGCAGTCCAGAAGAAAATCTCAGGTGTGATCCACCCTTGCACACAATAAATATTGTTCTTTGAGACAAAATCTGTCACTGGCCTGGAACTTCTGACTAGGACAGACAGGCTGTCCAGGGAGCCAAGGGGCTCTGCTCAGCTCCACCTATCTTTGCCTGACAGGCACGGGAGATTTCAAATGATTGCCACCAAACGTAAGACGTTTTGTTTGTTTATTTGTATGAGTTTTTAATCAATGTACTTTTACTATTTAAATTTGTATACAATATGTTTTGATCATATTTTCCCCTCTCCCAACTCTTCCCAGATCCTCTCACCTCCACACACAGTTAACTTCATGTTCTCTCGGGTAAAAAAAAAATAATTGAATTATCAGAATCAAAACAGACAAACAGACAAAATCCAACAGAGGGAAAACAAAAAGCACACAAAACCATAACGTCTATTTTACATCCTGGGCACAAATCTGCACTCGAGTATGGTTGATATACCAGTGACACTCCTGGAGAAAACTGATTCTGCTTTTCCCAGTAGGCATCAGTTACAAATAACTTCTTGGTTAGAGATGGGATCCCGTCTACTCAGTGCTGTGATTTTTGCCTGTTAGAACATGTGAAGTTGTGTACATGCTATCACAGTCCCTATGTTCATATATGTATCAGTCATGTATGTCAAGACAATGCTATTTCTTTGTAGCCATCCACCATCTCTGGCTCTTCAGTTCTTTCTTCTTCCATGTAGACCCCTGAATCTTAAGGAGAGGGTTTTGATGAAGACATCCCATTTAGAACTGAGTTCCAAAATCTCTCATTCTCTGCACATTGCCTAGTTGTGGGTCTCTGTGTAAGTTACCATCTGCTGCAAGAAGATGCTTCAGTATAAGGTGTTTGAATGGAGGCTAAGCCGAGGTTTATCAGAGAGCATAACTAAGGAAACCTTGGCAGAACAGTAGTCCAGCTCTGCTGGGTATAGTGTAGACTGGCTAACCCAGAACTGCTGGGTTCAGCCTAGACTGGCTCACCTAAAACTGTAATCTAGGTAACATGTAGTCTCTCAGCCCAATAGTTCTGTCTCTCTTACTGGGATGCCAATTATTACATTTTTACCAATTTTTAGTTTTACTGGATGCTTTAAATTTATGCCTTTACCTTTTAAAAAAAATGAAGAAATTGAGCTGGTGCCCAACAAGAAGTTTCACTCCAACTGACTCCCATGCGTGCTGCTAGAAGGTACTTTGCCAGCTAGAGGAAGAAAAAGACAATCATCATATCAACTTGCATCTGCAAACCCTGTGACCTACAACAGTGACCTGCCTATAAGATATATTGCTGCAAAAGTGGCAGGAATGTTGAAGGAGTAGCCCACTGTGTCTAGCTTGGATTTAAGGTCCACCCCATGAGATGGAAACCATACCTGACTCTGAACCTGAGACTATGAGAGAGTTTGGGTCGTAGGTCCCAGAGGAAAGCTGCTACTGGTTCTGATAACAGAACACAGCTTTAAAATAAATGCTGTTGACGTATTAATAGACCCATAAATCAGCACTTCACTCAACCCTCATCAGAGAGAATTTCTTTTTGCAGTAAATGAGAATTAACACAGAGCCCACAAGTAGACAATATTCAGAGAGTGAGACGCTAGAGCTTCCGGTTTTAAATGGGACGCTTCTATCAAACATCCTTCCTCAGGATTAAGAGATTTGTGTAGAAAGGGGGGGAGGGTGTAAGAGCCAGAGATGGTGGTTTACTAGATGGAAACAAAGCAGGCACACATACCACACACATATGAACTCACAGTGACTGTGACAATATGCACAAGACCCAAACAGGTTCAAACCAGACAGAATCTTAGCAGTGAGAAGGCAAAGAGAATACAAAGTCTTATTCCTAACCAAAAAGCTATTTTCAGTTTGATATTTTCTGCTGGGAAAGAGAAGGTCAGCTGTCTCCAATGGAGTGGCACTGGGCATCTCAAGTTCCCTCCAGAGCAGATGCCATGTCCAGGAGTAACCAACCAACAATAAATAGACCCCATGGTTTTGAGTGTGTACTTTTGGTTTGGTTTGTATTTTTTGTCTTACTGATTTTTACTTGTTTGATTTGATTTTTTTTTTTTTTGCATTTGGTTTTTGTTTTGGTTTGGGGTTTTTTTTGTTGTTGTTTTTTAAGAGACAGAAAAATAACATGATGTTCGGTGGGTACGGAGGTGAGTAGGGATCTCAGAGGAGTTGAAAAAGGAAATACTATGATCAAAGTATATTGAATGAAACTAATATGTTTAAATAATAAAAATTATTATCCCACTGAGTGACAAATACACTTTTCAAAGAAGAAAATGTCACCTCAACAGCCCAATTGTGATAGTAGCTTGCCTGTGATCTTTCCACTTTATACTTGTGTTTCCATCTGTGCTAATCAAGGCATGCTTCATCAAACACCTATCCAGCTCCTGCATTTTCCTGCCCACTACATGTGACTAAGCGTGGTGCAGTGTTTGACATGCCATCTTACATTTTGTACAAAATTTATGTTATCCCAGTGTGATCTGAGGATTACCATCTACGTGGACATTTGAAATCACTAAAACATTCACTAGCAGACATTTTGATATCTTTCATCTGTTCCTTGGTTGGAATATTGTCTGTTACAGACAGAATTCCAAGTCCTTCTAACTACCATACTGACTGCCGGTGATTGCATTGCTTTAGTTTCTGCAAATTTAAAAGCCACATGGTTGGATCTGAAATTTTTCCTATAATTATCGTGTCAACTGTAAAATACATGGCTGGTAAGATATCATTGCAAACAAGATATATATGTGAAATAGTAACTTCTGAATTCATGGTAAAACTAGAATACCAATTTTTCTCTTTTACCTATAATTATTTTACTCTCATCTATGTTTAAACCCTTATGAAGGTTTGGCAATTTTAGTTTTCTGGTCATTATTGGTTTTACAGATTTATTTTTTCAATGAGGTGTCTATCACTGTCAAAACATCTTGCTTCAGAAGTTAAGCCACATGCAGAATTATTCCTAACCTGTACAACTGACAGTTGCCATGTGTGAGACAAAACAGTATTTCTTTCCTTAGAGAAAACAAAAATAAAATTCTCCATTTACCCTATTTCTCTTATATACATATACTCAAATACTTGTTGGGAGTATTGGCCTTGAGCAGTGGTTGAGGGATTGATATACTAATAATATATAGATAGCACGACTCAGGCTTCTGCCTTACAGATTTATCTGTAAGCTACACGGATATTGAGTAAGAATGAACCCTGTATGTTGCAGAAATGAGCTTCCAAAGGGAGAGGCTTAGAAGGAGAGGAAACTTTTAAAAGCATGGAAAAGCTTGAAGCAGCTTTCCCTGAGTTAGAGAAAGCCTGGAAATAAGAAAGGAAAGAGTCATTTGCCCAGCCTGGCATCCTGGAACTGGAAGAGGAAACTCATTGTGGCAGAGCATCTATACCGTGTTGGGCCTGCTGGTACACACTGTGTTGGGGAGACACTCCTTTTAGACACTCAGGTGGCCCTGTCCATTTTAGGATGTTCAGGCATGATGCCTCAGAAAGATTTATGGGGATATCAGTAATTCATGGAGGACAAAATGGCCAAAGAGCCACGGAGCAGGCTCCAGGGCACAGCATGGGAGATTGATTTGTGGGATCACAATCAAGAAGCTTTGGATCCCCATCTTCTTGAATCCTGCATTATAGATGACTTGCTTTTCAGTCAGGAGAGATGAGTTATCGGGTGCTTTATGAGGACAGAAGGTTCTCGTGGGAAAAGGAAAACACTGGCCCAGTGAACGCAGGCATCCAGATAACATGATTACAGTCTAGTGTATCATTGGCTGGGCCCACCCAGTCGTATTGTGGAACAGGCTATCACAGATGTATACAACAGAATTAGCATTCAATATAAGAACCATGTGTTCCCTGATTATCAGGCATATAAACAGTACATGTGCATCTCTGATTATTTTATTATGTGTATCTGAGTCTGTATACAGAGATTAGAGGAAAGATTCAATCTGGTGGAAGATACATCAGGCCAATTTGTAATTGGAAATTTTATTCATTCCAGTGTGAGGAACTGCAAAGCTTTCCAAAGAATACTGGTCGTGCATACAGAGCTCTGCTTTCCCGGAGCCTTAAAGCAGCGTTCTTACTGCTCAACTGTCTTCAGAGTTTTGCTTTCCCTGAATTTATCAAGAATTTCAATTCTTTTCTCAAGTGAAAAGAGAAAACAGACTGTACCTTCTTTGTACAATCAGGGTCAGGTGTGCAGACTTCCATGGTGCTTTGGAAAAGGAAACTATGGTAGTGAGTTGCTTTTATCATCTTCCTTCTTTGAATTAAAGAAACGTGCTAGAGGCTGCTTGTTCCCTTGCCTCCCAGACTCCCAGAATAACCACATAGAAACTATATTAATTAAATCACTGTTTGGCCCATTAGCTCTAGATTCTTATTGGCTAACTCTTACATCTTAATTTAACCCATCTCCATTATTTTATATTTTACCACGAGGCTCGTCTGTCTCCAGCAGCAGCTCCATGGCTTCTCCCTGACTCTGCCTCCTTTCTCCCAGCATTCAGTTTAGTTTTCTCTGCCTAGCTCTACTCTACCCTATCATAGGCCTAAGACAGTTTCTTTATTAACCAATGGTATCCACAGCATACAGTGGGGAATCCCACATCAGAACAATGTTATGCAGTGACAATGGGTAGCATATTTTGTGGAAATCCATATTATAGTTTCTTAGAAAGCTTAGGATTTCACTCAATATTATACAAATAAAACACTAGCATGCGTCACTGTGGACTGATGCCAAGAGTTAACAGACAGTGACAGACAAGCCCTTTACCTTTCTGTTAGGAGATGATGGTGGACACATTAGAAGAAGCTCAGTTTGAGGTAGTTAGGGAGAAAAAAGTCTTACAGGAAATACGAATATAAATTGTCTATGAAAAATAGACACAAAAGAGTTTGTTGTTTCAAAGAGAGTTACGCATAGACTTTTGAACTCATAAATTTTTAGATTAGTTAAAACACAATTTTACATTTCCAAACATTTTTTGTTATGATTCAGCTTTCTTTTTCTTATTGTTTTTATTGCATGATACATTTTTTTCTATACCCCCCTTCCTTCCTCTCCTCTTCCTCTATACCCTCTCCCATGACCCCCATGCTTCCAATTTTTAGGAGATCTTGCCTTTTTCTCCTTCCTATTTAGATCTGTGTATGTCTCTCTTAGATGACCCAACTTTCTTATTCCATTATTTACCTCTTTCTCGTTGTTTTTGGCAACTTATGCTTTCATTGTCTTAGCAGCTTCAGTTAATAAAGACCTTCCCACCCCACTCCCATAGCCTGAGGGCCATCCAGTTGCTTCCCCCAAAGGATGCACTGCACAGATGATGGTTCTTTCTTAAGGTTAGATGCTCTTAAATCCTACAGCCATTTTTTTTTTTTGGAATATGCTGTGGCAGAAACTTGACCATCAGTATAGAAATGTGGATTAAAATTACATCAGTGGGGCCTGGAGATTATAGTCTCCGGCATCTAGAGGACCTGGGTTAGACCCTAGGACTTGGACAGCTGCTCAAAACCGTCTGTAATTTCAGTTCCAAGAGAATCTGATTCCTTATTCTGGTCTCTGAGAACACTACACACACATAGTACACAGGCAAAACACCCATTCACATATAACACAAATAAAAATAAATCTTAATTTTTTTTCCATTTAGGAAAAGCAAGCTTAGAAAGAGTACTAATTGCTGCATCTGAGCTAACAACTTCTATTTGAGGCTAGCAATGCAGCTCAGGGATAAGATGCTCCTGTAAAGCATCCCTCTAAGCAGGCTTGGTTCCTGGCACTGGAAAACAAACCTTCAAGGTATTTTGCCTTAAACACTATGCAAGAACTATGCCACAATATTATACATCATTTTATTAATATGCATTTTCCTATGTAGGTATTAATTCAGAATGACTATATATAATACATACTATCAGTTAAAAGAGAATTAATTGGAGTTGGTATATCTTTCTAGTGCGAGAATTGAGGCTAAATGTAACAAAGTTATCAAAGTCGGTTATTAGTCACATAGATACTGAGATGTTCCTCAGACCTAGACCATCTACCTCAGACTTTTTCATTGCTTCTACGTACTCGGGAGCCTTGAGTTGGCTGGCCTTCGTTTCTACAGGACCCCATTCCTCCGTGTATGGTATCTGAGATCTGGCAGTGATGACCCGTGAACCTTTTTCTGTTTTGTGGGAATTATGGTTCCTTCTAGTTAAGCACAACCTAGTCAGAAGAGACAGTGCTGTCTAAAGAATATCACAATACAAATGAGAGATACACAATGGTTTCTCACCTGGAGAGACACTAACAGAGGATACAGGTTTTAGTTAAAGTTAGGGAGAGTAAAAAGTAACAGAGATGGGTAAAAGACATAAAACAATCATGAGTCTCCAAGGAATTCTTGGGCAGGGAAAACAAATCCAGAGGTGTATCATGGAACAAAACAACAACAACAAAATGAAAAAAGAAAAAGAAAATCAAGGGATTGTGAGTCCAACAAAAGATGTGGGGGACACAAAGAAATGAATAGACCAAGGGGATCAACTGCGGATATAGCCATGGAGGATGCATTGAGAAATGAGCAGGCATGGAGATCAAATGTGGATACAGCCATGGAGGATGCACGGAGAAATGAGCA
>NC_022011.1:91872149-91889613 GCF_000317375.1 Microtus ochrogaster
ATGCACGGAGAAATGAGCAGGCATGGAGATCAAATGTGGATACAGCCCGGCACTCATTGGTGATTTGTGGGAAAATGATTTTTTCATTTCTTTCTTTTATTGTTTTTATTGAGCTATACATTTTTCTCCAATCCCCTCCCTTCCTCACCTCTCCCCTTCTACTCTCTTCTGTGACCACCCTCCATGTTCCAAATTTACTCAAGAGGTGTTGTCTTTTTCTCCTTCCTATGTAGATCCATGTATGTCATTCTTAGGGTCCTCTTTGTTGTCTAGGGGCTCTGGGGTTGTGGACTGTAGGCTGGTTTTTCTTTGCTTTATGTCTAAAAGCCACTTATGAGTGAGTACATATTATATTTGTCTTTCTGGATCACTCAATACGTTTTTTTCCTAGATCCATCCATTTGCCTGCTAATTTCAAAATGTCATTATTTTTTACCACTGTGTAGTACACCATTGTGTGAATGTACCACATTTTCCTTATCCTTTCTTCAGTTGAGGGGCATCTAGGTTGTTTCCAGGTGCTGGCTATTAAGAACAATTCTGCTATGAACATAGCTGAGCACAACAATGATCTTCTTATAGGTAAAGTCCAGATAGAAATGTATGAAGAACTAAGGAAGTACAAAGACCGCTTGGCTAAGAAGGTATTTGGTTTCATTCGCCTTGATGCCGTTCATGCAAGGTGATAAAAAATTCCTGATGAAGGTGGCTTCTGGAGCAGGGTCTAAGATGATGTGGGAGGGGATATCTGCACACAGACTGAGAGAGAGCAGCAGGTGCCAGTGTGCACTTGGCTGAATGTGGCTCAGAGAGCAAAGGAGCCTCTCCAGCTTTCACACATGCTGTGTGGCGTAGCGTGAATATTCAGGGAAACTGTCTCTGAGAATCAGTTCAAATGTTCTGGGTAACGCTTTTGTGCACGGAGTAGTCTTCAAAGGCAGTGTCCATAATGTTGGTCAGCACTGAAGAGAGTGCAGAGATGGGAAGAGAGAATAAACTCACCCCCAGCGTTGCTTCTGCTTCGTGTTGGTCCTTTACAGACCTGGAATCTAGATAGTCTCTCACTTGATTAATCACCTCTCAAGAGCCATGCCTGCTTCCTCCTAACAAGTACGTTTACTTAAGTGCGAGTCTCTGCTTAGACTGCTTTGTTTCTTCCGACTTCTCCTCATTGAATTTTCTTATCTTTTTTCATATTTGTTTCCTTGTGATAGGGCAGGGCTGTTCCTCTTGATGCTGCACTAACTGGCCACAATGCACTTTTCTCACTAAAGCCATTCTTCTCTCTTCTAGTGTGGAGGCATATCAGTGGGTAGAGGAACAGGGGGCGGGGGTATCAGCAAAAACGGTGCATGTGGATCCTGTCACTAGGCTTATATCTCCGAGGTTTCTTTCCTGAGGTTCCATGATAATCATGATAATATTTATATCAGTTGTAGCAGTTTAATATTCTTGTTTTTCCTGACTCTGAATAAGAACTTCAGTGAATGAGAGATTCAAGTCTGCTATAAACTCAAGAAGTTAAAGTCAAGAAAACAATTTTTTTTCTATTCAAACTTTAGAATATACGAGAGCTTAAATTCAAGACAAGTACTCGTCTTGTGAAATAGACCCAAGTTATTACATAATATTTAAAATCAAACAAACAAACAAAATGTCACACAAACAGGTTGAGGATGGGCTCAGAGAATGGAGTGTGTGTCTAATATACACAAAGCCCTCGCTTCAATCCCCAACACTGCATAAAACCAGGCCTGGTGTCACCCACTGAAAACCGCAGGCCTTGGGAGATAGAGGCAGGAGGATCAGCCTGACTTGGATGAAACAGGAAAGTAGGGCATACAGAAAGTTTTCTCCCTTAGCAAAGGTGAAAAAAGCTACGATATCACCAGTTATTGTTTTTCAAAAGAAAATTTCTTTTCTCTGGATAACATAAGATCACCCAGTAACCAAGGTTCCATGCTCTCTTCTTCCTTACCGTCTTGCTGTGTTCAACTCAATAAAATTTCACACAGATATCTGGTGGTCTGAATTTTCTTGCAACAGTTTCAAACTGACCTACTTTCACAGGAATGGGTGTGACCATTAAACACGCCCAAATTTTGACTCATTCAGCCCTCTTTCCTATGTCTCCCACTTCTCCCAAAATATTGATTAACCGAGTTCACGGACAGAACTACTTATCTTATAAATTTAGGAGATGATGGCCATGATGTAATTAGAAATGTACTGCCTAAGTTCTATTTCCATTGTTTTAACATGAAATAGTCAGAGCCTAGTAAATGTGTCATTATGTCCACTTCTTTTGTAAGATAAAAAGCAAGTTACAGGTTAAAATTACTTGGAATGGACAAGATACACAATGATTATGAAGGAGAAAAATCAGAAAGTTTTTTTGTTCATTGGCAATAGCAGTGAGTACATGCTGTCTAAAAGCCATAGCTTACAGATTTTAACCAAATTTAGAGAGCTTTCTTTAGAAAAAAAAAACTTGATATCTTGTGTAAGCTCAAGATTCCATGCCACTTCCCTAAGATAACCCAAACCTTGGGACAAAGAGAAACAAATGAAAAAAACATTACCTCTTTTCAAAACCCTATTTCTTATTGTTATTGTACTGGGATTATGTAGTGGGATGATACGCATGTGTTCTATTGCATGACTATGATATGCTTACCTGGATGTGTACATATATGTAGAGACCAGAGGTCGATACTGAGTTTCTTCCTTCGTTGACATTGGAACTCTCATTGAGCATAGAACTTGCCATCTTGGCTACACTGGTTGACCAGCAGGACCCACTTCCCATCCCAGCGCTTGAGTTACAGATGTGCACTGTCACACTGGACTTTTTGTCTGAGTTTTGTTTGCCTGGAGTTGGGGATACATTCCCTTCCCACCTTCTTCCTCTCTGCAGTTACAAGTAAAGTTGCTTAATTGCCTTATAGAGAAAAATACCATTCCTCTGGTCATATCTAAAGACAAACAATAAACAAACAAAAACCCATGTGATCACGTAAAGAAAAGCAATGTGGAAGCAACCATCCTAGAGACTCTTATCGGTTCATGGACAACATTAGCTGCATTAGAAATACTGCTGCGGCATTATTCCTGCTTTGTGAGCTTAGCCATCTCTTGCCTCTCTTGCATCTCCTTCTATCACAGTCATTAGGACCAAATAATGCCCGTGGCTGACCCTTACGTCATACTAGTATACCATTGATGATTGTTTAGAGAGTGGAAGGAGACAGAAAGAACTATTTCATTTCAACTTTCACTAAGGTATCTGGAGACTCTGGATGCATGAGTTGATGACTGAGAGTCTGAGGCCTTAGCTCATGGGTGAAGCTGCCCCAGTGTTCCCAGCATCAATGAGTGCAGAGACCAGATGTCCTGCTGAGAGTCACTAATTTCCTTGGAGGATGAAGAGTGCCAACAGTCCTCTGAGAGAAGCAGGGGGCATCACAGCTCTCAGGCAGCTCAGCTCTCGGGTGGGAACGCTTCTTCCTTGGGTGAAAGCTGGTTCCCCCTTTGGCTTGCCTGGTGTAACTTATGCCATTTGGAATCACTGCCAGATGGAAAGCCTGGTCTCTGGAAACAAGGGATATCTACATGGACTGCCACCTTGGTCTTGTAATTTGGCCTAATTGGATTTAGACGCAGTGATTGGCTCATCACTAGGGGACAGCTGGAGGTTGTGCTCACACTTCTGCAGTGGACAGGCGGTCTTTCAAATGACTCTGCACCGCTCGTTGCCTGGTATGAAACGTGAAGCAAACAAACTAGGAAACGAGGCCTGTTGCACTTAATCATACGTGATTAGAACCTGGGTAAGCAGAAAGTTACAGCGATTGCTTAGATATAGTGAACCATGTTATTAAATAAAACATCCAGAGAAGAACATGACCTTACTTCGGTGGTTGTCAGACAGAGCTTCTAGAATTGTATTGAATTATTTTTCTCTGGTAACCTCATGTGTTTACACAAAATCAAGTCCCAAAACTTGGTGCTGTAGATGAAAGGTTATGAATCACATTCACAGGATAGCCAGTTTTATATGAAACTTGAATGCTAAAATGGTACCAATTTCTGCAATTAAAGAAATCCTTGGCTTTTATTGGCATAAATATTGGAGATATTTGTGAAAAAGTTTCTAAGGATATTAGACCCAAAGAATTAAAACACAATGCTTGCATCAAATTTAACCAAAAAAGTTTGAATAATTTCAAATTTATAAATATATACATTTATTTATTTATTATTTTATATATTGCTTTTATATATGCATAAAAGAAAGTATCTAAACACTTACAGTGAGAATATCAGGTTTAGTGTGTCATTTTAGTAACACATGAAAAAAATTTTAGAGGTTTTGCATAAATTTCTTTATAAAATTTGATTTAAAAGTTCTAGTTTAAAACGTAAGGCTGTTGGTCGAGATGGCAGGCATGACAGAGACTAAGCAGTACTTAAAGCCATGCTTAAGTACTTTGTACTGCTAAGGAAGAACTGAGAATGACTATTACAAGCAGAGAAAAAACGGTGTGGCGATCAAACCAATTTTTTCCAGAGCTTTGGAAATCATTCTCTTTCTAGTATTAAAAACATGGTGGGTGGACTGGCTTTTAAAATCTCATGTCTAAACAGGAGTTGAGTCACTAACTTAGATATAGGCTCTTGCTCAGCTTTAAGAACATAGCAATTATACTCATGTGCTCCTTCAGAGACATGGAACCCCATGGATTCAGGTTAGAATGGACATCTTAAAATGAGTCCCGACGCATAAGTTCTATTAATATTTAATGACCTTTTCTCAAAGAAAACTGTGGTTAGATTTTAGAACTGCTCTGTGTTAGTCCAGAGGTTCTCAACCTGTGGGTCAAGATTCCTTCGAGGATCAAATGACCCTTTCAAGGGAAACACAGATATTTATATTATGATTCATAACAGTAGAAGAATTACAGTTATGAAGTAGCAATAAAAATGATTTTATTGCTGGGGTCACCACAACATAAGGAACTGTATTAAGGGATTGCAGCATTAGGAAGGTTGAGAACCGCTGAATTAGACAGGGTTAACAGAATAATGGCTTTGGGGATCTAAACCATTGAGAGCTCAGGTTAGAGAGAATATTGGTTGATGACATGAGGTAAGTGCTTGATTTGATGAAGTCCATCTCAGAGTTGAGCTAGTTGGTATACGCATGCAACTTGTTGATACTTTCCCTTCCGTGATTAGTTGTCAGAAGGCACAGAGCATCTACACAACACCCACAGGACTTCCGGTCCTTGAGTGGAAGCCATATAGTGCAAGTAAAACACAAACAGCAAAATGATGACCCTTGAGTGACAAATAGATCAAAGGTTATATGCTTTCCCTAATAGCGGAAAGAGTATATGCTGTCTTGGATAGCAGAAAGATTATGTGCTTTCCCAGATAGTGGCCCAGAAATCATGTCCATCCCTAAAAACTTAAATGATTAAGTGTCTCATGTTTACTCAACTTGGCTTGTGGAAAAGGTGGAGGACTCTTGAAATTAGTTATTTATCACAAATAAAATGAGATTATGATATCTAAACCCAGTTGTCACTACCAGAGCAAATTCAGTCTTGTTGATATATATGTACTTTTTTTTCTAATTCTCATGATTATATCTCCTAGCTTCCTGAATATCACTAGGAAGGTATTTAGGAATTTAGTTTGCTGAGATATCCCTTTATAGTCTAGCTGAAGTTAGTCTGTTTCTCTGCTTTTTAGCTTAATTATGACTGACCTCATTACATTTGAATATTTTAACATGACCAAAGTATTTTCTCACATGGCTAGTTTTTAAAACTTATTTTTATGTAGACATTTACACACACACACACACATACTTCCTTTCTCAGATTATATGCTACATTAATATAATCCGCAGTGGACTATATGTAACTCTTAGCTGTTTTCCCATTTGACTACTTTCCCGAGGAGAAAAGTTCATTTAACAGAAAAAGAGACTTTATGCCATATTTTCTTGAGGGAATCCCAGAACTTGTGTGTGTTCACTGAGGAGAGCCAAGGGGTAAGTGGGTGTGCACTAATGCCTGTAGACTGTTTTCAACAGAAGTCATCTCTCTGTGGAATAACGAGCTAGGAAGAGCCAGATGACCGAATGACTCAGCCCACTCCTTCATAGACAAAGGGACTCTTATGAGCAGCCTGAAACTATTACAGATTTACAGTGTGGGGAAAATGGGATTAATCTGCTATAGTTAATAAAAGACTTCCTATGATTTACTTGGTATATGACTTCCCCTAATATAACTTTAATGTTTTTTAAATGGTGTGCTATCTGAGGTGTTATTCCCTAAACTTCAGACATTGTCCCTACTTATTATATCATACCATACCATACCATATCATCGTGGATGACATCTTAATCATTTGTAAGTAAAAACACATGAGTGACACAAAATAAATCAAATCCAAGTAATTATTGTAGCTCGGTGCATCAGGTTGTTAATAATAATCCAAACCCCCTTCCCTCTTGAACATCAAGTGTAAGAATTTAAACTTAAAAATATAGAACTTCAATGTTGTACAAAGTTAGATGGATGGTATTTGTTAGTGGTGTCTGCTGGTCATATTAAAGTCCACATGGAGCTCTGGGTGGAGAAAGTTCCTTTCTTCTTTCCAGATGGCTTCTGTAGTTTGGCCAGCATTGAAGACCATGGAAGAAAATGGGTGTGTGAATGATGAACTTGCCAACGATGTTAGAAAACAGGAGGATGCTCCCTAACTCCCTGGGACCTATACGTTCTTCATCTTAGGAGACCTTAGCATATTTTGGGAAAACTTTATTGTGGTGGTTTAAAAGACAATGGACCCCTGGGGGAGTGGTACCATTAAAAGGTTCGGCCTTGCTGGAGGAAATGTGTCACTGTGGAGTGGGCTTTGAGGTCTCATATATGCTCAAGCCATGCTTAGTGTGGCATTCAGACCACTTCCTGTTGCCTGCAAGATATAGGACTCTACGCTATTTCTACCATGTCTACCTGCTCACTGCCATGCCCAACCATGATGATAATGAGCTGAACCTCTGAACTATAAGCCACCCCAATTAAATGTTTTCCTTTATAAGAGTTGCCATGGCCATGGTGTCTCTTCACAGCAATAGAAACCCTAACTAAGACAGTCACCACTACTTAGCTCCTATACAATCCTGTCTGTGAGGTATTGACAAGCAATTTAAATACTCAAAACTAAACATACAAACCTATAGAAATAAAGCATATGAAAAAATATATCCAAGATTGCAACACGGCTGTTAATTACATAGCAAATGATTACTCCACAACCCTCTGCTTAACAAACACTGCATGCACATACCTACTGGGTCTGTACCATAGATGAGTATTTTCTGAACATTTCAAATCCATAATGACAACTTCCTGCTTCCAGAGATAACAAAGTCACTGACTGAATCAACATCCCACCATCCATCGTTTTAAAAAAAAATATCAGGAAAAGGTGCAAGAAAGAATATTTTTGAGATAATTTTCAACAACAAAATTATTAAACTAAAAACTACACTATCTAAAATAAATGAGTAACAAATAGCCCAGACTGTGAGTTTTCTACTCATGGCACTTTCTACATACAAGCCTGAAAGATGGAGCCCAGCAAGAATGAGGATATCTTACTATTAAATCCCTGTGATGATACAGCATGACCACAGCAACACTTACAAGAAAGCATTTAATTGGAGGATTGCTTACAGTTCAGAGGGAGAGTCCGCGATAATCATGGCAGGAAGCAGACAGGCACGGTACTGGAGCTGAAAGTTTGTATTCTTTTTTTTTTTCCTGTTGAATTTGAATGTGGCTCCTTTTTTAAAATTACTTATTTTACATCCTTGTTGGGAGCAGTGAGACCCCAGATCCTGAATTTCTTGTAATCCCGTGATCTGAGTGCCTACAGCTGCTCTGAGCACGAGACCTTCAGGAGTTCCTGATGGCAGGAGAGTGGTTTCTGGTGGGTTTGGCTGGGGCGTGGCTATCTCTATATAATCTGCCCCTGAACACAATAAAGGGGGCATCCTTGGGGAATTCAAGGATGACCCGTGTCGCTGTTTCTCTGTCTGTGTCTGTGTATTTTAACCTCCAGCCCCCTTGCCCAGAGCTTGGTAACTGGGTGCCAGCGCACAGAAGCACACAGAGCGCAGACACGGGGCGTGGTGCGAGGCACATCCTGGCTGCAGTTTTACCTCCCTCTTCTCCTCCCAGTTCCTGCCCTCAACCCCCTCTCTTCCCACCCTCCTCCCAGTCCACTCCCCCTCGGTTTAAGAAAGGACAGGTCTCCTATGAGTATCAACAAAACCTTGCTTATTAAGTTTCAGTAAGACTAAGCACCTCCCCATGTGTTAAGGCTGGGCAAGGCAGCACAGTGTGAGGAGTAGGGTCCCAAAAGCCTATAAAAGAGTTGGAGATATTTCCCGTTAACACAGTTAGGAGACCCGCAAGAGGACCAAGCTACACAACTGTAACATATGCAGAGTGCCTAGGTCAGTCCCATGCAGGCTTCCTGGTAGTTGGATAAGTCTCTATGAGCTCCTTTAGGCCCAGGTTAGTTGATTCTGTGGGATTTGTTCAGGTGTCCTTGACCCCTCTGGCTCCTACATTCCATCCTCCCTCTCCCCTGCAGCATCCCCAGAACTTGTCTGGGGGTCTGCATCTGTTTCCTCAGTTGCTGGATGAAGACTCTCTGGTGACAATTGGACGAGGCCATCAATCTGGTCACAGGAGATTGTAGTGATATTTCATCTGTATTTTAATAAATAAAGCTTGCCTGAAAATCAGAGAGTAAAACAGCTGCACTGTTCAGCCTTACAGACCAGGCAGTGGTGACGCACATCTTTTTTTTTTCTTTTTTTTAAAAAAAAAATAAAACAAACTCTTTTTTTCATTATATATACCAATCCAAGTTCCCACTCCCTTCCTCCTCCAATTCCCTCCACACACCTTCCCACCCCACCTCCATCCAATCCTCAGAGAGGGTAAGGCACATTGCTTTGGGGCAGGTCCAAGGCCCTCCCTAATGTATCTAAGCTGAGCAAGGTATCATCCAAAGAGAATAGGTTCCCAAAAAGCCAGTACATGCAGTAGGGATAAATCCTGGTGCCACTGCCAGTAGCCCCTCAGTCTGCCCCAGCCATGCAACTGTCAACACATTCAGAGGAACTAGTTTGGTCCTATGCTTGTTCCTTCCCAGTCCGGCTAGAGTTGATGAGCTCCTATTAGCTCAGGTAGACTGTTTCAGTGGGTGAACCCATCATGGTCTTGATCCCTTTGTTCATATTCTCACTCCTCCCACTCTTCAACTGGACTTTGGGAGCTCAGTCCAGTGCTCCACTCTGGGTCTCTGCCTCTGTTTCCGTCAGTTGCTGTATTAAGGTTCTATGATGATATTTAAGATATTCATCAGCCTGACTACAAGGCAAGTCAAGATCGGGCCCCTTCTCCTCCATCGCTTAGGGTCTTAGCTGGGGTCATCCTTGTGAATTCCTGGGAATTTTTCTAGAGCCAGTTTTCTTGCTAACCCTATAAAGGCTCCCTCAATCCTAGGTGCTGGCAGACACCACTGATCCTCATGTCCTAGATGCAGGCAGAGACCACGGCTCCTCGGGTCCTAGATGCAGGCAGAGATCACGGCTCCTCGGGTCCTAGATGCTCGTTCTCTTGTGAGAAAGCTTCTGTGTTCATTCAACAAAGGAGGCCCAGGGGCGGATCATCAGGGCAGAAGCATCACAGATTCCAACTGAGCTCTCGTTGAGTCTGTTATGAATTGTTGTTTTCATAAGGCGCACAGGATCTGACGCTTTCGCTTCCAAGGTGATCTTATGTAACTCACGAGAATCCCATTCACTCTGCTCAGACAGCCAGATGAAATATGGGATCATATACGCCAGAAAGCAGTTAGCTAATGAAGCCTTCCCTGCCAACCTGCCAATAAAAACGTGTGTTTCTTAATTAAACCTTTTGTGCTACTTTGCAGAATTATTCAGAATTACAAAGTAACTTTGTCTCTTTCCATTTTTCTCTGTTCATTTCCTCATTTTGTTGTTGCTTTGGAGAACTACTTTGCACAGAAGCATGCTAGAAAATTCAAATGGATTTGAAAAATCAAAACAAAAAGCCCAGCAAGTTCTTTGAGCTGTGTCTTTAGATATAATTTAGTCTGAACATAAAGGGTTAGGAAAAGAAGAAAATGAAGTATATGTGCTGCTAAGGATAGAGCATGTACAAGCATAACTGAAGAATTAAAGCAAAAACTAAGATAGCTTACAAACTTCACTGAATGGACATTGAAGGGGAGAAGCAAGCATACACACTGATTTCAAGAGGAAATCACACCGCCCTGGCTGACACAGGTGATGTCAGGAATAAGGAGAGAAGCAGATAGAGAGGAATCCGGGGCTCTCAGCCCCGCCTCTCAGCAGGTAAAAGCCAATGAGGCTTTGTCCTGAGTCACTGATTCATATTGCGTAGGTTTCAAACTTTTTAGTTGAATTTTTTTTTTTTGTTTTTTTGTTTTTTCGAGACAGGGTTTCTCTGTGGCTTTGGAGCCTATCCTGGAACTAGCTCTGTAGACCAGGCTGGTCTCGAACTCACAGAGATCCGCCTGCCTCTGCCTCCCAAGTGCTGGGATTAAAGGCGTGCGCCACCACCGCCCGGCTTTAATTGAATTTTTTAATGTTGGAAATGTTTTGATTTGAAATAAAATTTGATTGTGTGTTTCTTAGGAATATGGAAGATGTGAGTGTGTTTGAAAGTGGGATATTTCCAAGAGATCTGAGTCTTTGGCTCGACATCTTGTGTTTACGTAATTCTGTGATGCCGTAGTCAAGCTGTAGTCTTTCTTGTCTTTCTGTTGTGTTAGCATTTTCTGGTTTTGAATCTTAAAGTACTTTTTAATTCTCTCGATTCCTTGCCCTCTACACTGAACTGTCACCATTGCCAAATCCTCCTCCTGTCCATCGGTCCAGCAGGACTTAGAGAGTTAAATGGAAGGACACTTTTGAACACGTTCTTACTCCACTGAAAGTGACTTAGTGACTGCCCATCACAAAATTGATAATAGGAATTCAAACACCTTGATTATCTGTTTCACACTTTCTAACCTACTTTCCACCCTTGCCGGTTTTTTCCTGTGACATGATCGTGGGATTTTTTTCTATGCTGTGTACTCGTGTATTTCAGCTCACCATGATCTCACTTAAATGCTTGCTTCTGTCTTTTTATTTATTTATGGCCATCCTCTACTCTTATTGGCTGATGTATGACAGTACTCAGGAGGCTTTTCTTATTCTGCCTTTCAGGGGCACATGCTCTAAAATGTTTATGTGTATTCTCCGATGTTTGAAGGCCACGGACTTGAGGGCACGTGTATCTGTTCCACCAAACCATGGATTTGATGACTCAGTGACTGCCATAGCCCAGATAGGAATAATCACCCATAAACACAAATCAATATGGATAATCCATTCTGCTACTTATTAGACAGTACTAATAGACTAAACAAATACCGATTGAATTAATGAATATGTAAATATAGTTGTGGTAGTTTAGATTTTTTGTGAACTCATCAAAATAATAAATACAAGCATTTTTAGGATTAGCATAATCATCTATGCTTTTATTTTGGATCTCTGTCTCATTTAGATATATATATATATGTTTCATTTAGTTATATATATGGATCTCTGTCTCAGTTAGATATACAGATCTCCATCATATTTTAACAGAGCAAAACCTAATCTCTGAGCATAGCGAAATGCTATTAGGAGTCATTTTACGGTTATGTTCCTTTAACAGAGCAGTTGTATTTTTGTTTCCCGCTAGGTCCCTGGCCTGTCTGGTTTCTAGCTCTTGACCACTGCAGCAGTGGAGGGGATGTGTTCTGTCTCAGGGAGGGGGCTTTAGATCCAATCAGATATCAGCTGGTCACTCCTGCAAGCTTTGTGCCGCTACTGCAGTAGCACCTCTTGCAGACGGGCCATCACTGTAGACTGATGTCTGTAGTCAGATCAGTGTTTACCATTCTCCTGTGGTAGCATGCAGAGGACCTTTTAGTACCATGCACACTGGTTAGCAGAGGTGAAGACTCTATCTAGGTAGGTACCATCTCAACTTCGCCATGTTCAATATAACTCTACCTTCTTAAACATCACAAAACAGGAATTATTTATTAATGGGCTGGAATAGGAATGATAGAAATAACAGGAACCTGAGAAGAGTTAATTCCATAGAGATCCTGAATGTTGATTGGTTCACACCGGATTAAAACTATAATGAAATACCAAAACCTCCTCCTTACTCCTCTCCTGGTACTGTACTTTGGAGCAGTGGTCTATGCTAGTGTCTAGGACCTGAGGAGCCATGGTCTCTGCCTGCATCTAGGGCCTGAGGAGCCGTGGTCTCTGCCTGCATCTAGGACCTGAGGTGCCTGCATCTAGGACCTGAGGATCAGTGATCTCTGCCAGCATCTAGGACATGAGGAGCATGGTCTCTGCCAGCATCTAGGACCTGAAGAGGAATCAGGTACCCAGAGACTGGCTGTTCTATTGCATTACACCATTGGGGTAGGGAGGCAGGTATCCTGGTTTTTTTGAGACCACTCTTGACTTTTCTCCAATGAAATCATGTTTCTGCTCATTACTAAGTAGTAATGTGAAAGGAGAGGTCACATGTCTCCTTGCTCGCCCAAAACAATTAACAAAAAGAGTGAAGAGATAAACAAAAACAAATGACATTTTCCTTAGAAGTAGCAGCAGGTCGGGTGACTTTATAAACTAGTGTTAGTACTAGAACGTCTCTGGGCGCAAACACCCATAATCAGTATTTACCCCCCCAGGCCAAGTGTGGAGATACACACATGTAAACCCAATATTCGGGGGCTAAGGCAGAAGGACGGAGTTAAACAACTGCCTGAACAGCATACGGAGAACTCGTGCCAACACAAGCAAACAAGTAAGCAAACAACTTGGCAGCACATAAACCAGACTGTTCGTGGAGCTGAGATGTCAAACCCCTAAACAGGATGAAACTCGAGGGGGCAGGATCTGTTTCCCTGCTCTTGACGGTAGCCTGTAACACCTAGACAAACCATGGTTGTTGGTATAGTTTTTAATATCTATACAATAAAAAAACAAGAGTTGTTCTCTCCAGGGAAGGAACTGAAAGAAGGGAAAATATGGGAAAAAAATATAATGAAATAAATGTTAACATTTTTTAAGAGCTATCTCTGAGGCTCAGTCAGTAAAGGTACTTGCGGCCAAGGCTGGCAACCTGAGTCCCGCCTTTGGGATTCACATAGAGAGAAATGGATGCACATAAGCTATGTGCTTCTGTATTCAAGCACATACATGCACAACACACTAAATAAGTAGATTAACAAAACAAAACAAACCATAGGAGCCATGGGTCAGAAGAGGGCAGCAAAGTGTAGCTCAGGCTAAAGAACTAGACTAAGAGTAGCCCGTGAAGGGTATGTCTGATTGACAGAGCACCGCAGGGCGGGTTCAGAACTCAGGGCAGCAAAGTGTAGCCAGGCTAGAGAACTGGACTAACAGTGGCCCGGGCAGAGTGTGTCTGATTGACAGAGCACTGCAGGGACAGGAGACAGATGTGGTTGGAAGATGCTCATCCATCTTCTTTGTACCCATGGCAACAGCCAATCTATCAGATAAAAGAATGCAGGAATGATGGTGTGTTCTCATTATCCCACAACTAGATTCTGCCCGAGGAGAATATTGTCCACCCAAGGACCTAATAGAAAAAAGAAAAAGAAGAAAGAAAACAGAGCTAAGAGTTCTCATTGATATCCTGGCCTAGACAAACACAAGAAACTCAGATTGACAAGAGGCCAAACCACAAAGACTGCATCCTCGAAGAAAAAGACCAAGGACAAATCCGAGGTAAAATGAGAGCAGCAGGGGCCAGAACTGGAAGGCAAATTGAGTCTAAAGGCACCACAAGTTTTGGACAGAACTGTGAAATTAATTCTGATACATCCATACCCTCCCTTTCAGTTAAAGGTGGCTATGTTCACGGAAATGTGAGACCTCACACAGCTAGAGAAATCTCCTGCTGGGACACAGCTTTTGATGTCTCTACGTCTCAAGGTCATAAGCGTGGTTTTTAAAGTTGAGAATGGTCTCAGAGTTCTGGCCCTCATCCTTCTCCCCATGGGTGTGTTTTCATGTTAAGACCTTGCACTGTTCTTTTGGTTCCTGTCTTCCTTTAACATACCTGAACCACCTGAATGTAGGTTTAGGACAGTACAATAGGCTCTTGAGACTTTTCCGTTGACTGCTGTGTAAGCTCTTACCCCACGCAAGTGCACTGTGTGTCAAGCTTTACTGTAGATCACAGTTCTGCTATCAAATTGCTCTGCCCACTATGACCAAAGTGGTCATTATAGACAAATCCATGCAAATCTTTTTCTCCTGAATGGAAGACAGTTTTTCTGAGCTGGAGTCTTATTCTTAGAGGAAGTAGGTGCTGAGAGGCACCCTCTATCCCCTAGGCTGTCAAAAAAGCTGGCAGTGAATAGACCCAAATGTCTCTGCCCCCTATGCATGGTCTCAGGCCAGTCCCAAAGCCACAAAGTAATATTTCAAGTATTCCCTCCCTCCCTCTTTTATTGGAAAACCTCTACCAAATGAAAAGCTTTTTACTTTTTTACTTGTGAAAGTGTTTTCCTCTTAACCCACAAACTAATTATGCTGCAAACATATTGGATATTTACTTTATTATCTGAGTCACAATCTATCGTGTCTAATTATTATTAACGTGATTCTATTTCCCTGTCTTAAATTTAACTGCTGTATATTGTACCATAAAAAAACAACATGTGAACAACTTATTGGTACAAAGACAGAACGTTAATATGGCTCAATTAAGATAATTAATTACTGAAGATAGGCTGCCTGCAGCTCTTGGTTCATTTGACTCGATCTAATAGGATCCATATGCCATGTCATGGTAGAAAGGCTTGAGAAATATTATTTTAATTAACTATCTAATGCAGACCTTCAAAATCAGTTGTCTCGTCCCAGATCTACTTCAAAAGTGCATCCTGAAACCAGGCGATGCATCAGGTTCCTGGGGGGGGGGGGTTGAGGGGAGCTTTTATAAAAAGAGTTTTGAGATTGTTAAAAGAATAAATACTAGATATCAAAATCTATTTCTGATCTTTTCATTTTAGCTATATCGCTAGTCCATTTCAAAATTATCTTGAAAATGCCCATGTTCCTGAAGTTTTCAATCAAAACAAAAATTATCTTTTATTTCAGAAAAAGATTTTCAAGTTTAATAATGGTTAAATTTAAATTCCTGCCATTTAATTAGTGAATTAAGAATATGTGTGTGTCTATATGTGCATGGCCACATGTGTATGTAAACATGTGTATTCTATATGTCATTTGCAGTTTCTTCTTCTAGGAGCTAAATATCGAAAAAATAGTCTAGCTATGGTGGAAATTTTAAACTTCTAGGCTTTTCTATAACTGAAACATTTTTTTAAATTCAAATCATATAGTTATCACTTCAAAATGCATTTAAATGGAAGTAAATGCATTAGTTAGAGGAAATTTTCTTCCCATGGACAATGTTCATAGTTATTTTTAATTGTTTTTGTTAGTGATAAAGGGAAGAGAGAAATCCTACAGATGTTTAAAGCAGGTAAGTCATCAACTACACTCAGTATCACTTTTGAGGCTTTGATCTGGCAAGACTTCTTCATATTTTTTAAATGGTAACCCTTTAGAGTAAGTGCCTGGATATCACCATCCCACCTAGAGAAAATACAAACAAATGAAGAGCTCGCTGTTGGTTCCGCTTGCTTCTGGAGCCCAAATTTCAGGCACAGCGGGTGTCTCCATCTGTCTGCAAGCTGCCCAGGACTATTTGATTCACAAGGTCATTCCCCTTCAGTAAAGGCACACTTAGCTAACCTCTGAAGAGCCATCTCTACGGAGATCAGAAGGAAGAGTAAAAATACTACAGCCAGTGTACTAATTCTTAAATTGATAAGATTAAAATTTCAGAAAAAAAATACAGATGTGAATAGATAGATTATTGACCAAAGAACCCAGAAAAAGCAAATAAAGCTTAATAATTTATAAATGTTTGAGAACAATTAAAAACTTAATTTAAAATGAAAGCAAAACATTCATGTGATAAAATGCACAACAAATACTTAGTAAACTCAATCCTTGAGAGCTTTGTAGACAAGAACTCAGCAAAGTCTAGCACACACACACACACACACACACACACACACACACAAGCACAAATACTTCCTGTTCACAGTGGAAATATCACCCCTGCATTGAGGACCCAGTTTTATCCCATTGTTTTCGAAGACCAGGATGTGATTCACTGTAAAAATAGCTCTCTCCAGTATAAAGTGTCTGAACAAAAATAGTTTGTTGTTGTAGTACTCAGGAAAGTCTAAAAAGTGCGTGTGAGTGTGTGTGTGTGTGTGTGTGTGTGTGTGTGTGTGTGTGTGTATACTCAGCAGCCCCATAGACTCTAAACAACCACTGTATAATTGTGTACTTTGCTTTGAAGAAATGTGTTAGGAACATAAAAGAAAATATTGAATCTTACCTCTAATGGCTTTCCAAGTGAAAGAACAATTGTTTCTATTGATAACGAAACATTTTTTTTTCTCGTGTGTATAATTCATCTTAGCATTAATGGTATGTTTATGTTTTTGGTAAACCTAAAATTTCATGCTTCTTTTTTTACTATGTGTTACACTTTGCATATTTTAGGTGAACCTACATTCTAGCCAAAATAATTTGTAATAAGATAAATACAAGAGGAAAAGCAAAAACTAACACACTGGACTGGACAAAGCAAACAGAAGGAAAGAGCCCAAGAACCAGAAACACACCTGTTTGCACTCTCAGCCATCCCATAAAAACACTAACCTGGAACTCACAATATATATGCAGGGGGAGTCTTTGTGCCTCCTCCATCATGGGGTTCCAGGAGCCCTGAGGAGACGATTTGATGAAGACATCCCATTTAGGACTGAGTGTGCCAAGATCTAGAGGGGAATTTGTTAAAAGGAAAGCAAACGAGCAAACAAAACGTTAAATGCAAAAGAAAGAAAGAAAGAAAGAAAGAAAGAAAGAAAGAAAGAAAGAAAGAAAGGAAGGAAGGAAGGAAGGAAGGAAGAAAGGAAGAAAGGAAGGAAGGAAGGAAGGAAGGAAGGAAGGAAGGTAGAGAGAGAGGGAGGGAGGGAGAGAGAGAGAGAGAGAGAGAGAGAGAAAGAAAGAAAGAAAGAAAGGAAGAAAGGAAGAAAGGAAGAAAGGAAGGAAGTGCTTGTGAGCACCTGCTTTTGGTGGTTGTTTTTCTTCTTTGCTTTGGTTTACCTGACACTGTGCCTAGTTTGGCATGGCAGGAACAGTTTT
>NC_022011.1:91889713-91891929 GCF_000317375.1 Microtus ochrogaster
AGAGAGAGAGAGAGAGAGAGAGAGAGAGAGAGAGAGAAAGAAAGAAAGAAAGAAAGAAAGAAAGAAAGAAAGAAAGAAAGAAAGAAAGAAAGTGCTTGTGAGCACCTGCTTTTGGTGGTTGTTTTTCTTCTTTGCTTTGGTTTACCTGACACTGTGCCTAGTTTGGCATGGCAGGAACAGTTTTTATTAAAAGGTTTTTTTCTTTTTTTTTTCTGAATTCAACAATAGAGGCCACAGAAAGTTTTTCTGGTGTTAGGTGAAATATGCATGAGGATTTTAAAAAACTTCTTATTTCATACCAGTAGTCATAAATTACCAGAAGCAAATTCTTTACACGAGCCAACAACAACACAACAGTGGAGGTGCTGGAAAAGAAGCATCCCAGTGTCAAGAATTAGGGATGCACTAGCCCAGTGTCTTCATGTGCTGAGCTCCACTGTGGATTGTGTGTTAGTCCACTTCCGAATTCCCTCTGTGGGGTAAGAGCCACGCAAGGCGGTCTGAAAGCATCCAGCTGTGCTGTGTTACCTGTGATTCTGCAGGGCCCAGGTTTCATGTGTCAAGTTTTTAGATGACTCAACCCCTTCAGTCAGATCCTTTCAGGCTCCTCCAGGCCTGCTTCCCTCTGGCGGGAGTTTTTCTCTCTTTAGTGTCCTACTGATGCATCAATGTCTGAGAACAGGAGAGCCGCTATTAGGAGTGGGACAAACTCTGCTGTTTATTAGAACTGAGCGGTTCCCTTGCCATCCTATCTTTTCAAATGGTGATGAATATTCATGAAGCTGGAAAATAATGGGCCAGCTGTGAATCTTTGTAAGGTGTCTTAGCTCTCCAAACCCAAAGGAAACAAAATGGTCCTTTTTACGGGCACCATGAAGAATGAAGAAAGGAGCTAGCAAATGCATTTCCAGGAAGGAAATGAAGGTTCTACAAGTCTTAAAGGAACACGTGCATTTAAAAATACCCTTGGTTTTCTGACGTTTTTACAGAAATTTACCTTAGAGTGTTGGAAAAGAGAAATAATCCTACTAATCTTTAATTTGATCTCCCTGTAGTTGTTGATAGGAATCTAGATAAATGCTAAAAGACGGGAAAGAAAAGGAGTGTTTGAAAGATTGCCCTGAGCCGGGCGATGGTGGCGCACGCCTTTAATCCCAGCACTCGGGAGGCAGAGGCAGGCGGATCTCTGTGAGTTCGAGACCAGCCTGGTCTACAGAGCTAGTGCCAGGACAGGCTCCAAAGCCACAGAGAAACCCTGTCTCGAAAAACCAAAAAAAAAAAAAAAAAGAAAGAAAGATTGCCCTGAGGCATGACATGTGTTCTAGATTACGGTGAGTTAGTCAATAAATTAGGTGAGAAAAATCCTCCATCTTTCCTGAGACAACAGAAGAAACACAACCCACCCGAGAGCTCCCCTGGATAAAAACTGTTGTATCCTATCCTGGGAACTCGCCTCTCTCCATTTCTGCACTCTTGGCTTGCCCACTCAGACTTCGCCCTCCCCACTCCTGGTATCACATATGCAACAACAAATGAAAACACCAAACCAAAAGACAAAACATGGGGCATTTATTTTCCCAAACTCTGCCAGCCTATCAAGGACTGAGAAGTCACGATATAAAATAAATGTCATAAATCTTTAGGCGCCTCCCCTCATATATTTAAAGGAATATGCACACTTAGGCATTTCTGATTTTCAGTTTGCCTAACGTTGTCTTAGAATAGTGAAAGGGAGAAAGATGTAATTGTTACAGTAAGCATTGGTTTCATTTGCCTTCTACTAACTACAAAGGCTAAGAGACAGAGGGAACAGTTTGTTCTTGGTCATGGAGACTTAGTTAATCAAATGAAGTGCCTATAGACAAATCTTAGACTTTTTCCCCATGATATTAAAGAAAATTATTAACTACTTAAAAGTCATGTAGTGATCAATCATCAATTTATCTCACAGACTGATATTTTTCACATAGGACCCTTATAGTTATAAACCATACATTTGCCAAAAATAAAACAAAAAGTACACGCACATACACAAACATAGAACCCATTTTGTGTTGGCAAGCTACTCCTGGGAGAGTCCTGGCATCTGGTTGGTATACCCCATGACGTTCACTGGAGAAAGCTGGCCTCTTGCCATTCTCAGTGCTGGATTTGGTCTGGTCTTGTTCGTTTTTGTTTGTCGTGATTTTTGTTTTTCTTTGTTTTGTTTTGTTTTG
>NC_022011.1:91892319-91898266 GCF_000317375.1 Microtus ochrogaster
GAGAGAGAGAGAGAGAGAGAGAGAAGAGAGAGGGAGGGAGGGAGGGAGAGGAGGGGAGGGAAGGAAGGGAAGGAGGGGGGAAACTTAAACGCAATTGTCCCCTGTGAAGAATACTTTTCCTTAAAGCACAGACAGCTACACTAGGATGTTATACCTTTATACCTTCTGTAATTTATTGAGCATGCACCAAGGCTAGGATATGGAAATGCTGTGCAAATATGATTTGTTTTGTGTTTTATGTGAATGGGTGTTTTACCTCTGTGTATGTTTGTGCGCCGCCTGCATTCCTGATGCCTGTGGATCCAGAAGAGATTATCAAATTCTCTGGAACTGAAGTTACAGTTGGTTGTGAGCCATCCTGTGGGTGCTGGGAATGAAACTGAGGTTCTCTGGAAGAGCAGCCAGTGTTCTTAACCATTGAGCCATCTCTCCTTATCTGGCAGTACACTTTAATGTACTTTAGTAACTAAAAAAAAAAAAAAAAGAGAATTATAATTCCGAGTCTGTGAAGTAATGACAATAGAACTTGCCAGTCACACTGGACTCGGGAAAGTTGCACAGATTTCCATGTGGTACTTTGTCTAGTACATATTTGTACTCTATTAACTATGGACAAAAGTCCAAATGCTGTCTGTCATGGTTTTCTTCTACCAGCATGTATTTATGTAAGAAGCTTTGTAAGAACTATAGAACTTCCTAATATGGTTACTTACGTATCCATAAAATGGTCTACTCAAAATTTTATATAATTGTTATAAGGAATAAACATCAATTGGCAAAAACATATAAAATTAATTATATTGGAGCATAACCCTATCTCATCACCTTTAGAATATTTTTTAAAGTTCAAGAATGGTTCATTTTAGTCTAAATTTCAAGAATTGTGGTTCTTGACATGGTAATGGGATATCAGTGCTGTATGTCAAAATATCCCTGACTGACAGAGTGTGCCTACCTCGATAAGAATTTGGACTTCAGGATCTTTGGAACCTGATATTCTAGACCAATATAGACAACAAGGCAGGCTCCCTTTTAAAAAAGAAAAGAGAAAAAAGAAAAAAAAAGTCAAATAAAACTAAAACTCTAAATCGTTTTCTGTATTTTTAATATAACTGCTCTTTGTTTTCATGTTCTCAAGCTCTTATTTGCTGATACCCCCCCCAAAAAAAACCATAAAATGTAAGTATAAGACTATAGGCACATTTAATGTAAGTATATAAGTACATGTCAAGTTTTGTAAAGTCCAACCAGAAATGTGGCTCCTTGTGTTTTTATAATTTTAATTTATTTTACATGGTGAGCATTTTCCTAGCCACATCTATGTAAGCTACTAATGTAGTAATTGGAGCGGTGGGGCTGCATCCCCAGCACCCCGGGCCGCCTGGCTAGCTTATGCCGCAAAATAATTACACGGACACTGTATTCTTTTAAGCACTGCTTGGCCCATTTCAATCTAGCCTCTTCTAGGCTAACTCTCACATATTAATTTAGCCCATTTCTAATCATCTGTGTTGCACCCCAAGGTGCGCTTACCGGGAAGATTCTAGCCTACGTCCATCCTGGGTCGGAGCTTCATCACGTGTGCCTCAGAGAGCAGAGCTCTCGCCTCTGCCCGCAAGAGTTGAGCATCGTGTCTCTCTGAAGCGTCTGCCCCCGAGAGGAGAGCTGTAGAGTCTGAGCTCACTTCCTCTTCCTCCCAGCGTTCTGTTCTGTTTACTCCTCCCACCTATGTTTTAACCTATCAGGGCAAGCAGCTTCTTTATTTAATTAACCATTGACCTTCCTCCATCATACTAAAGCCGTGATGGGTGGAGTACCTTAAGCTTTGGCTTGCTCAGTATCAGAAGGCCTAATTGCACAAATTCCAGAGATGCAATACTGCCCTGTTGCATTCTGTATTGTTCTTAATGCATACAACTTCTGAAAGCTGCCTACTACATGATCTTCTTTTAAATACTGATAAAAATAATCATAATATTACAGTTTTCATGGTGTCATTGTGATTATGGATAGAGTTCATACAGGCAAAGTACTTACAACAGTTCTGGTATGCAGATGTACCCACTCACTATAGATTATTATTATTATTATTATTATTATTATTATTATTATTATTATTATTATTATGTTGCTACATCGGAAGGGAAAATAATATATATATCTGACTCCAAATTTTGAAATTCTAGCTAATATAAAGGCAAGGCCTAATAAGAATATATTCTCAGAGAAGCCTTGAAAAAGGTATTTAGGGAAGTACGTGGTAGCTGTACACTATACATTATCATTTTGTTTATAGAATTTGCTAATTAATTTTTATTAATAAATAAATTTATTTTAATTTTAACCCAGCGTAACACTAAGAGATAAGTTGTCAAGAAATTCCAGTGTTTAGAATGTACTTAGAAATTTTGCTGGCCTCATACAGTGGTGGTAGCAGGTTCTCTACTAAGATCCATGACCTCCCTTGCCCCAGATAGTTGGCTAGGTTTCTAGTCATTATTTCCCCACTGTTAAGTGGGCCTTCCATAGAATTAGACAGTTTTGAGGTACCACCAAGATGAGGAACATCATTGTATGCTTGGGGATATCATGCCTTGCTGGCCATTGCATGGTTCATTTGAGTCAAGGGTTGATAGAACTATTGGTTGTTTTCCTCCTTTGGCAGCTTGACATCTTCCAGTACTATCAAAGTTAGGCCCCAGGAAGGAGACTTCCTTCCTAACTGCAGCTTGAATCTCCTGAGTCCTGCATTGAAAGCCTCTGAAGCAATAGGAACTTACCTTCCACCTCTGAGGGGCAATCAGAGACATCAGCAATTCCCTATATTGTTTTGGGAGTCACTTGGTCTATCCTAGCCAACGATTAGAATGGTGGTTTCTCATGCCTGCAACAGGAATATTTTTTTGTTGAATGGTTTATGGCTCTTTGGGGAAGCATTGTCAGCCCAGGGGTATCACACGTGCGTACACACACACACACACACACAAAGAAAAAGAGGCCATCAATTTGAAAGAAATTGAGAGTATATGAGAGGAGGGAACATAGGAGGGAATAGAGGGAGAAACAGGCAGGATAAATTGAAGGAATGTGATTTTAATTATGATTTTCAAAAGTGTAACTAAAAGAGTAATACTAATTTTGCCACTAAAGTAAAACAGTCTCTCATCTTTTACTGAAGAGAACATCTTAAGGGCCCCACTGGGTCATAGCTGAGACAAATACTAATTCTACTTTTTCTCAGTGTCACCAACTTGGCTGAGTTACAAAAGTTCTGCGAGTCTCAGTTCTCTAATTTGCAAGATGGAAGCATTATGCGTATCTAAAATTGTGTGATGAAGATTAAAAATATACTTTTAAAAACCTTAATATTGTACCTAGACTATAAATTATACTATGAAATATAAATAAATACTATAAAACTCTAAGTGACACTAAATGAGTGACATTAAGATACCCATCGGTTCCTAACTGTCAATATATTTGACACTGTTTTCTTAAGTTTTCCTCCTTGCTCTTAAATGGCCACCCCCCTTCCAAGTAGAGTCAGAGGCAGACAGCTCTTGGAAACGTCGCTGACACAAGGTGTACTGTAAATACATATGCATATGTGTTTTATTTTAAAGGAGTATTATAAGTCTTCTTTTGTGAGTGTTATCAATGCTCAGACTTCAGCCATCTGTTTTCCTTTAAATGTTCTCTGACTGTCCCTTTCTTTGTATGACTTCAACCATCTTCTTTCCAGGCCCTTGGGCATGAAATTCTATTCTTTCTCATCGCCTCCCTTTCTCGATCTTTTCATAATCAAACTCTTGCGACATACTCTCTTGAAGGAAAATTGATTTCATTTGTCTTCTCTTATCTGTCCTATTGTAGCCGAGTCCCTGGTGACTAGGCATTAGTCACATTATCCAAGTGGCTTTTTTTTCCCACCCTTCGATTGAAACAAAACGTCCTCCGCTCAACCTCCAGATTCTCCTGTATTTGAAATTTGAAATTCATCGTTGAGAGCCTCAAATTTCTCAGCTTCTCACTCATCTTCTCTCTTCATCGCTGCACTCTCTCCTTTTGATGCCAATCCTTATAAATTCAATAAATAGATTATCAGCCACTTATATCAGCAATATCATTTATTGTAGCTCAATTTATATATTTGAATTAATATTTTTCTGAAAGAATGTGATACAAAAATCAACTTGATTTTTGGAAAATTTCTAATTCAAAATACATAATCATTATCACAAGATTTAAGTACGTCTCAGAGACTGCTCACTAACTTGTGTATGTAGATTTATAATGATGTAAACATCATAGTGTTCACACACAAAAACATCACACTATTTCAGTACACAGAAAATACCACACATATACAGGCGAGATGTGTGTGTTTGACATGCTGGACAAACAGTGGCTGGAAATGGGCAGTTCATTCTGTGATTTCTTTAAAGTTGGAAGTAATTCCAATCGAATGAAATGAGAAACCGAGGGGGGGATGGGCTGGAAAATGTATTTGCTCTTGGCTCCATCTTCAACGCTGATCGTAATTTTTACCCCAACAGAACTGCAAACCTGTGACGTGCAGAGCTGGACTGAGTTCACACACTTAGCAGAAGGTAATTATAACCATTGTCACCAAGCCAAGAGCACAACATGCCAGCTGCGACTGGCCAAGAAGCCTGGAAGTCAGAGGCTGCCTTGTATTTATTTATTCTTTCATGTTGGCTGTTTATCAGGAAGTGACTTCAGTAAAAAGGAGCTGCAATTAATTTATTAAATAAACTCACAAAACCCTGGTACGTGGTCTCCATTAAAAAGCTACACTTTCAAAATATATTTATGTAAGTGTTAATTATATTGACTATTACTATTTCTAGTGATTCATGAAAATAAGATGGTGATGACAAGAGTAAATTTGATACATAATTTCTTCATGTTTTTGAAACACTTTCAAACTTCTCTCTATCCGATATCTTATGTGAAGGAACTGGTATGTGAATGTGTTTGCATATGTGTGGGCTTGTGAGTGTGTGTGTGTGTGTGTGCGTATACATATTGTGTGATTTTAAACTTAATTTTCTCTCAATAGTAAATGCAACAGATAAACAGAATACAAATTATAATTTCAGGCTATACAAAACTCAGCAGAAAGATCGTGTGAATAAAAGGTAGCCTGTTCTGCTAGAGATGATGTTTGATCCACAGGTCTAAGGTTGAAGTGAGCAAGAAGGAGGAGGTCTGGTATTTTACCACCTCACAGTAAGCAAAAGAATGCATTGTACATATCAAAATGGCTAGAAGAAAACATGCTGAATGCACTCACCAGAAATAGCTAAAGATTAAGATGATAATTTGATTATCACCCAAATCATATGTATGGATCAGAACATATTGAATCAGAAGGTATTTATAACCTTCCTCCACTGCCGTTCTGTGTTTCCTCCACCTTCAGCAGGTCTGGACTCCACAGGAGGAGAAACCCACACCTTCATTCCTGACAGGTCTGTGCCCTTTGTCACCCTGCCTGGAATAGGCTCTAAGTTTCTCAATGACTTTACTCAAGGACGTGGCAGCACCAAGAGATGCCCTGAAGGATCTCCTGTGCTCCAGACATAATCTTACTTACCTCCATGTGGACAAGCAATCCAATTTCCCCTCAGTAACCTGGATCGATCAGCTCCTAACACTTTTCTTCCTTTCTTAGCCTGTTGGCTCAAGGGCATCAGAAGCCCAAAGAGGCCAGGTGGAAGTCTTAGCTTCCAGTTCAATGGAATGCTTGTTGCTTCTCCTGGCTTGTGCCACCACCACCATCTCGGAAACAAAACTTCTCGGTCAGCAGAACTTAAGGTCACAGGCACAGGAAGCAAAGAGTGCTCCACTAGCTAAAGTGAAATTCTTAAGAACTAAACACCTCAATATCAGTCCGAGCACACTGAACTTGATAGAAGAGAAA
>NC_022011.1:91900103-91911300 GCF_000317375.1 Microtus ochrogaster
AAAAAAAAAAAAGAACTAAACACAATGCCTATGGAAAAACAAAACACTTTAGAAAAAAAAGAAGATAAAACAGGTTTTTAGGAAGCACCAGAAATGTGTAAATTATGGCTAAATAAATGTATAGATTTAGTATGTAAAATATAATTCATTAGAAAACTAAAGGGCAAATTTTGGTTGTGAAATTTTCTGCCTTAGCCAATTTGCTTAAAATGTTGTTTCAATTCATTGTTTTTCCATCATTTAATCAGTAGTAATAATTTATTAGGGTTTCTTCTGCTTTTTTTAATCACTATTTCTTGCAATAGTGACCAGGATAGTCAGTCTTGAACACTGTAGCATAAGCCATCACACCAAGCTTTTGAATTAAATTAATCTAGATGTTTATAGTGCCTAGCAGAGAATTAAGAAATAAAGGATATTTCAGTGAACAGAGTCTCAATTTTAGGTCCATTAATAACTATTATAAATTTTCCTTAATATATTACATTAATAATATTATCAAAATTATACATACTAATCTTTCATAGCTACTTACTATATATAAATTTATTTACAATTAATTCCTAACCCTGCAAGGCAGAGGTGTAATTCTGTTTTAGTTATTTGCAGCTTAAAGGAAGTTAAGTTGAATGAGAGTCTCATGATTTCAACTGGAAAAAAAACAACAGATTGTAGCTAGCTGTATTTTTGTATGTGTAACGATCATGACTGGATACGTCATTTATTTTGAAAGACTGCTACTTAAAAGGTGTCTGTTTGTGTTTCTAACTGGGAAGTTTTAATGATCATTTACTCAATTCCTATTCTATCCAGAAGTTTTAAGTAATAATGTGTGGCTGTTGGTCATGTGAGCGTGGGAAACAAACTCAAGACGATTAAAAAAAATTCTCAGTGACGTTCATCTCAAACGTAGCTGAGTGACTGTTTTGATGAAGAACCAGTTGAGGTATGTCTTTGATTCACTACATAAAGATAGTAGAAATTGGGGCAGAAAGTAATAGATGCCGAGTAATTCAATTCATGTTTGACAGAAATATAATTCTTAGAAGGCGGTAGTGCAAGCCCTTAACATGACCGGCGTAAGTTGCACATCATGTATTTGCTGGGAAGACTATCAAATAGATGTAGCATCCATATCCTTCAATGTGACATAGTTGAGAGTATGCATTGCTGTGTTTGTGTTGTAACCAGAGAACACAGCAAATTACACCTTTTGTAATGCGTGTGTGCCAATAAATGAACAGACTCATCCACTCATCCGGTCTTGCCTATCTACACCTCCTGCCACGGTTACCAATGTTTTCCTGCTTTTCAGCATCTGCAGGCTTGCAAAGTTTAGCTTGACTTGAAGCTCTCCTCCTCGCTTCCTGAAACTTCATTGCATTTTTTTCCCGCTTCTACTTCAGAGATCCTTGTTTTCTTTCAACTTTTCTGAGTTTTTACTCTCAACTCTCCTCAAATTCAAGTTATTTGCCACATTAACTATGACCACTCTCTCAAATCCCTCAGATACTGCCCCCTACATTACCCCCTACTATCTCCAAACCGTTCCCGTCAGTCTCACGGGCCTTGTCTACCAAACCTTTATTGAATCAGCAAAGAGTGAGGGGTTGGTAGGTAAAAAGAGAAAGAAGAAAAGGAAGGAGAGAGGAAGAAGAAAGGGAAGGACAGAGAGAATGAGGCAGAGAACAGACACAAAGAGAGGTTAGGATAGTTGAGCTGATATCCCAATTTCATCTTCGGTCAATATCTCTAAATACAGCTGTTTCTTTCCCAATGGTCTCCACACTCAGTATTTACTAGATACACCATTGACCGCAGTAGGGAAAGGGGTGAATGAAAGGGTTCCTGAAATCTGACCTTAAATACAAGTCTGCCCTCAACTCATGTCTGTCTGACCTGTCTCTTTTCCCAGTGCCTCAGGTCAGTTCTGTCAAATCCATCATTCGGAATGTTGTTTCTGCTTGTCCATGGGCCTGTGGCCACCCTGCTTGACTTTCCACCTCAGAACCCTGCACAACTGAACACTGCACGATTCAAGCATCCCATCCCTTCTTTGTGTCCTTTGTATTTTGTATTTCTCATTGCTACCAGGCCCCCAGAGAAGCAAACTGATTCTCGAGAACTCCTTCAGTACAGGTTTGCTTGAAGAACCTGTTACTTTGAACCTGTTACTCCGCTTCACACAGAGGTCTGTAGTATGCAAGCCTGTGACTTCCCCAGGGCTCCCCGTGATTTCTATTTGCTTTGCTATAACTTGGTATATTCAGTAAAGGCTTTTTCCAATCCTGACAGATACGCTGAGACTTCTTTTAGCCAAAACTGAAAACAATCATTACCAAAAGTGAATCCAAAAGACAGGTAATTGGGGGAAAACTTGTGATAACTAAACGAGGCACTAGTAAAGTTGACTTCAGAACTACACCATCCTCTTCTGGCCTTTCACATGAAACAGAAGGGTATCAAAGGAACGAAGTGGTTGTGTGCTATCATTTAACCACTTAGTAGCTGATACCCTCCCATGGATTTGTGAAAAGAGCGGAGATGAAAAACTTCCACCAATAGTTTCCAGATTTTTTTTTTTTTTGGCTGTACTAGAATAAATCTTAGAGTGTCTTGGAGAGCTTGGATGTTAATAAAAAGCTTTTTATTTATTTTGACACAAGGAAAATGAAAACGTCATTTCCCTTTCATAGTTTAGCATCAAGCTGAACTGCGCTTCAACCTTTCCCTATTCCTGGTTTTGTTGCTTCAGAAATGCCTGAGTAAATCAAATCACGGGCTTAACATGAGAGGGCTCAGGCATTTTTCCTTGAGAAATCAAAGTGGTTTTGTATTCAAGATTCTCAAATTCTAAATGTCTGTAGTTCAATTCGGCAGGACTTAACTAATTCTCTAAATGTATTTTGGTTGTTGATTTTCCTATATTTGGTAATGAATGTAGCTGTACAGTGACCTCTTGCACAGTGGCTCTCAGCCTGTGGGTCACAATCCCTTTGGGGATGAATGATCCTTTCACAGAGGTCACCTAAAGCCATTAGAAAACAGGAATTTACAGTGTGATTTGAATTATAATACAGTTATGAAGCAGCAATAAAATTAATTTATGGTTGAGGGTCATCACAACATGAGGTGCTGTATTAAAGGGTCACAGCATTAGGAAGGCTGAGAACCTCTGCTCTAGCAGCTGCCTGGTGTCCTGAAAATATTATTAATTTTCTCCTTATGTTTTTCTTATTTTAAGGCTTTCTATATTTAGACAAATAATCCCCTTTTGAGATGTCATCTACAGTACCTTGGTGGACCTCCAGAGTGCTTAGGTTGTAGATCTCCACCACCACACTTGGCTTCCTCCTCATGATTATGTAGCTAAGCTTAAACGGCATGGTATAGCTACACAAAGCAATACACACTCATAGGAAAGAACATAATGATGTAAGAATTCTCAGCACAATGTGAACTCATGTGAGAAGTCCTTCTGCAAATGTGTTGCTGTTATTGGGTAATAAAGAAGCTGCTTTCAGCCAATGGCTTAACAGAATGTAGCCAGAGAGAGAGAGAGAGAGAGAGAGAGAGAGAGAGAGAGAGAGAGAGCAGAGTCAGAGAAAAACCATGGAGCCACCAGAGGAGAAAGATGCAAGCTGCCAGCTGGAAACTTGCAGGTAGTTCACAAGTCTCGTGGTAAAATATAAAATAATAGAAATGGGTTAATTTAAAATATAAGAGCTAGCTAGCAATATGTTTAAGCTATTGGACAAGCAGTGTTTTAATTAATACAGTTTTGTATAATTATTTTGGGTATCTGGAAGGCCAGGAAATGAACAATCAGCCTCCCCCAACAATGAACTTCTAGAGCTTCAGTAGAGAACATCATATATGGTGATTCCTATCACACCAATTATTAAGTAGAGGATATCATATATGGTGATTCCCTATCACACCAATTATTATTAAGTAGAGAATATCATATATATCATATATGATATATAATCACATATGGTGATTCCCTACCACACCAGTTATTATTAAGTAGAGAACATTATATAATATATGGTGATTCTCTACCACACCAATTATAATTAAGTAGAGAATATCATATATAGTGATTCCCTGTCATACCAATTATTTACTTTCACCTGCATGGTTTGTTTCTTCCTTTTTCCTAGGAAATATTGATAATTTTATAATCAAATCCACTACCATTCAGAACCCTATTCAGGAGCTAATGATAATTAAAACTCCAGTCACTGGAAGGAAGACAGACCGTGAGACAAGAGTTTATCACCACAAGATGTTTTCATATACTTTGTAACTTTGGGCTGGGAAAAAGTAGATAAGCCCCAGAGGGGGAAAAAAGACTAATCTAATTTGAAGCAGAACTAACTGAACTATGAGTGGGAAAACAAACTTTGGAATTTAAATCGAGCATAGATGCAAAGATACCTTCCTTATTCATCAGTTTACACTAATATTTACATAATAGAACTCAAGATTTTTCTTAGCTAGAATTCTACAGTGTCCTGGATAAGAACAAGAGGAACAGAGTGAACTTCTTTTTTTTTTTTATTAAGAAAGAAAAAAAAAAAATTTCCGCCTCCTCCCAGCCTCCCTCTCCTCCCCCTCCCCCAATCCTCTCCCCCTCCCTCTCGAGTCTGAAGAGCAGTCAGGGTTCCCTGCCCTGTGGAAAGTCCTAAGTCCTCCCCCCTCCATCCTGGTCTAGGAAGGTGAACATCCAAACTGGCTAGGCCCCCACAAAGCCAGAACAAGAAGTAGGATCAAAACCCAGTGCCATTGTCCTTGGCTTCTCAGCAGTCCTCATTGTCCGCCATATTCAGAGAGTCCGGGTTTATCCCCTGCTTTTCCAGTCACAATCCAGCTGGCATTGGTGAGCTCCCAATAGATCAGCCCCACTGTCTCCGTGGGTGGTTGCACCCCTCTTGGTCCTGACTTCCTTGCTCATCTTCTCCCTCCTTCTGTTCCTCATTGGGACTTTGGGAGCTCAGTCCAGTGTTCCAGTGTGGGTCCATCGCCAGATGAAGGTTCTATGGTGATATGCAAAATATTCATCAGTATGGCTATAGGATAGGATCATTTCAGGTTCCCTATCTTCAGCTGCCCCAGGAACTAACTGGGGACCTCTCCTTAGGCACCTGGAAGCCCCTCTAGGTCCAAGTCTCTTCCCAACCCTACGATGGTTCCCTTAATTAAGATATGTGCTTCCCTGCTCCCCTATCCAACCTTCCTGTAAGCAGTAAAAAACAATGACTTCTCAAATTTTGCATGCAAATGGATGGAAATAGAAAATACTATCCTGAGTGAGGTAACACAGACCCAAAAAGATGAACATGGGATGTACTCACTCATAATTGGTTTCTAGCCACAAATAAAGGTCAGTGAGTCTTTATTTTGATATCCTAAAGAAGCTAAATAAGAAGGTGAACCCAAAGAAAAACATATAGCTATCCTCCTGGGTAGGGGAAGTAGACAAGATTGCTGGCAAAAAATCGGGATCTTAAGGGTGGGGTGGGAGGGGGCTAAGGGGAGATGGGGAGAAAAAAGTGAGAAGGGTTGGATGGGGAGAACTTGGGGCAACAGAGTGAACTTCTGATGTCACAATGGATCGCCCGTCAGTCAGACGGGAGACTTCATGGTACACTTATAGACAGTGATGCATTACTCTGGGTTGAGTCCTTAAATACAGTTTCCTAACTCCTGTATTTCTCTCCTGGATAGATGTAAAATTTGTTTATTCTTGATAAATTTGCGACTATTTGTATTTGTTTATATTGTTATCATGAGAAGAGACCAATCTTTCAAGGCATGGACCCCCTCAGCAAATATCTAACCCTCTTTAGAAAATGTAAGCAATTCCAGCATTCCTGTAGATGCGCGATCCAAATCTTGCTGCATTAACCCTTGATTGCACAACAATAACAACTAAACAGCTCTGAGCCTCAGTGGTAAACAATTGCAGCATCCCTGTAGACGCACGATCTCCAAATCTTGCCGCATTAACCCTTGATTGCACGACAATAACAACTAAACAGCTCCGGGTCTCTGGGTGAGAACTGCTCATCCTTTTGAGCAACGCTGCTGCAACAGCCTTCAGGATGTGCCTGGATCAGGCACACTAGCAGCGTCTGAGGACGTTCTAACTCCAAGTTCTCAGTGAGCCTAGACTGACAATCAGCAGTGGGTTTCCCACCAAGCTGTCTAGGAAATTCCAAGGCACGCTCCTGTTGGCGAACCGTTGCTCTTCTGAGCTGAAACTCTTCATGCCTATATACAGTGGGAAGAAATCCTAAATTTTAGCCAGTTAAGGAAAACAACGATGTTCTCTTTGCATCCAAGTTCATGGACTCTGGTTTCCATCTATTAGTCCCTAAGGGGTAGGGCTTCCCTCTCAAGAAACATAGTTTTCAGCTGGGCAGTGGTGGCGCACGCCTTCAATCCCAGCACTCTGGAGGCAGAGGCAGGCGCATCTGTGAGTTCCAGATCAGCCTGGCCTACAAGAGCAAGTTTGAGGACAGGCTTCAAAGCTACAGAAACCCTGTCTCAGACAACAACAACAACAAAAAAAAAAGATGTTTCCCTTGCAATCTGATAAATGATAAATGTGGCTCACTATGATACAACAGAAAAAGGTTGTGAATCAAGCAAGTGTTTTCTGGAAGATAGAGAATAAACTGTTCTCCCTGACCCTGGGTCACCTACCTGGCAACAGGGTACCTACCTCACTACGGGGTGCCTACCTCACTGTGGAGTACCTACCTCGGTGTGGGCCAGCTACTTGGCAGTGGGGCACCATTCTCGGTATGGGGCTCCTAACTCACTGGGGGGCACCTGACTCACTAGGGGGCACCTAATTCACTGGGAGGCACCTAACTCACTGGGGGGGCAACCTAACTCACTGGGGGGCACCTACCTCACTGGGAGGCACCCATAACTGTCACATCACAGCTGATAAGCACTTCGTTGAAATCATTAGAAGGCCTCCAGTTTCCTGCCTCTGAATGCAAAGTCTTATTCCACGTTTAAATCCCCTTCTGCGTTCTTTGCAAATCTTTGCTTGTTGGTTTGAGCGTTCCCATCAATACCTCTGAAACCCTTAGAACCTCTCAGAAACGGCGTATTGCAGGACAATCCTTTTGTTACTGCGACCCACCCCCATCTGAGGAAATGGATAGTTGAAAACCACAAAAACAAGCGAAGGTCGGAGGGCAGCTCAGGGCCATCGCTTCCACCCTGTTCCAGATCCTGGTTCTATGCGCTGGCCTTGCTGGCTATGGCTCCAAAGAGGCAAGAAGCCAAGCAGACCCGACTGCCGTGTATGATAGCTCAATGGTGGTGTCAGATGAATGAAAAGGGTTTCTTTCCATTGCAGTTAATGTGGACAGACTCTTCTAACAGGAAATAACAGAGCAGAAAGGGATGAGCTGCTTTCGATATGAAAACAAAGAGACAATGAGGAAAGGACGTGCCTATCCTCCCTGGCTTTGTACAGTAGCAGGGCTTTTTCCGCTTTTGTCAATTCCTTCTTCCAGAAACTATTTTAAAACCACGTTTTTATTCTTCCAGATCTTGTTTTTCAGATAGTTCCTTCAAACTGGTTATTAAGGGGGCAGTAAGAAGTCCTTGAGAGCGCTTTGTTGTAGCTTCTAGTTTGTCTCTTGTCTGTATGTGCCGGTTAGAACCAGAAATGGGCACTAGCTCATTTTACTAATCTGGTAACAATGTAACATGAGCTAAAGCTGTCAAAAACTCATTCTCAGTTACCACAGAAGGATTGCAATTCCTCTACAGATCAGATACAGCTTTGCTAGATGAGAAAAATGAAACAGTTGTGTACTGAGGACCTACTATGTGTGAAGTTCTCATCAAATGGGACAAGCAGGGTAAGCCAAGGGGGAAGGTAATACCAGGGACAGAAAAGAAGCGGATACAGGAAAGAAGAGCTGGCGTTTGAAGATGATGCAGCTGGCTGGAAGGGAGGAAACCAACCATGCTGAGGTGAACAGCAACCAGACTGTGCTACCGGGAGACTGACCTCAGGGAACCTTTTGAGTGTCCGCAAAATCAGTTCTAAGGAATCAACTCATTTGTTTACATTACATAGTATGCTGAGAGCTTTCCATCTGTGTTTGCTGCCCGAGGCAGTTATGTGATGGACAATTTGAAAAAGATGGAAGTCAAAGCAATCTGTCTAACGTGTAACAAACCTGAATGCATTTTTATAGACAAAAGAGGAAGAGGTGTGAAATTTTACGTCTGCTTTTGTAAGTCATATGTGATACCCACCTCTGGCAGAGATCAGGTCTCACACATAGTTACCGGACAGGAGAGGGAAGGATTTGGTAAGCCTAATATTCTTCCGAGTAATTAAATAAAAAAATATTGGTAAGCCTAATATTCTTTGTAAACCGCTTTTGGGTGGGTTACTTAGTCTAGGGGTTGTAACCCACCCTGCAGTTCAGTTATTCCAGGGTCCCGGAGAGGCACTATCTGTAAGATATGGGCTGAGAGAGAGGAAGAAGGCCATGCTAAGTTTGTCAGAGCCTCCGTTTATTAGAGATGGGGTACAGCTTAAATAGGGTAGAGTTGGGGGTTGGGCACAGGGGCCTGGGCTCTTGCCGTGTGGTTCACGTTGGTCACATGGTTCAAGTTGGTCCCGTAGGCCAGGAAGTCACGAGTTGACACACCTAGTTCTCTAGATAGCTTGGGCCAAGAAGTCACGAGTTGACACACCTAGTTCTCTAGATAGTTTGGAATGTGGGGTGGGTTCCGCTAACAGATAGCTCTCCATTAACAGCCAATTTGGGTGTGGGGTAGGCTCTGTCTAATTGTGTTAGAACGATTCCTAACACAATTAGGGGTGTAGGGTTCTCTACAGACTCCCCAGGGTGATGGTTCCTGTAATGATTTTAGGAGGAAATTGGCTCCTGACAATTCTTCAAAGTAATTAAATAAAAAATTGGACATGTAAACTCTGACGTTTAATTTAAAGTTCAAGAATGGAAGATATATTTATTGTTTTAATGTGAGAAAAGAATCTGAAATGATCTTTGAAAGAGCAGCGTAGCTAGACTTTAAAATGCGACCATGGAAGAAGCTCATGATTTCTGCAGGGACTCTCTTGTAATTTTATTTAAAGTTAAAGGCTTCACCAAGATTCACAGGTGTAATATTTGAACAGTGGAATGATAATATAGTAAATTAGTAGCTGGTTTGATATTGTTCCTAAGAATTATTATATTTCACCTGTTGGAGACCACAGGTGTGAGGTTTAATATATTACTATAATCAATATAATAAATGTTTTATTATTAATTATTTTATTATTAATATTATATTATTATAACATATATTAGAGGTATAAAAAATCTATGTCTTAAATAAAAGAATATTTAACTATTTGATATTCTTTTCAACTTGGGACAAGAAAGGATTAGTAGAAGCATGTGTGGGGAATACAAATGCTTTATGAAAACCAAGGTGCTATTATCTAACATATGTATTCAGGCTCTTCCTTAGTATTGACATCTAAGGCAAAAGTCTAATATTAAGCCTACATATTAGACAGATGTCAAGTATATAAAAAAAAAACTACAAGGTAATTCAATAAGTTTCTACTTCCCTTTTGCAAATAATTTTAACAAACTAGAAAATTAGTTTCAAATTTAGGCTTCTTAGGAAACTCAAAATCCCTGGAGGCTTGCACATAAATATGCTGCTTCTGGAATAAACTACCCTCTCTGCCCTTTGGAAAGTCCCTTTGCTCATTCCCAGATCATTCCTGAAACCCAAGGGCGCTCACAGAAGATGTACAACCCAACACCAGGAAGGAAAATGCATCTAAAACTTCACATGGTACCTCCATGAGCACCACCAGATTGGACTAGGGTATGCTGGTGGTCTAGGGTACGCTGGTGGTCTAGGGTACGCTGGTGGTCTAGGGTACGCTGGTGGTCTAGGGTATGCTGGTGGTCTAGGGTACGCTCACAAGCTCAGACTTAACGTTCTAGGGAGACCCGTTTCCTTGATTCTGATCACTTGTCAGGACAGGAAGAAATACCAAGGCAAAGCAAACCCAAAGTTGAGAACAGTACGTGAAGAAACAGAGGCCAATGCCTCTTTCTATTTTTCTTCCCATCGATCTAACCCTAGAATTACAGATGCTGAACCAGGATTGATGCCAGAGCTGTAAGAAAACACATCTAAATTCTTAAGACAGACTAGAATGTATGGCTACCCTGAATTCAGAGAGCACGTGTTAATTACAGGCCACACACAAACTGCCGTCTACAAAACTGACCTGAGCATGTAAACCTGGACCATCAGGCACTGCATTTCGTAACAATGATAATAATAATTAATAGTAATAATAATATTATTAAATAATAATAAAGAAAAACAACAAAAACAAAGCAAAGAAAAAGAAGGCCATCTCTGGGTTCCTGGGCCGCAATGAATTCTCTGTTTAGGAATGTATAATGTATGCTCCTTTTGAAACCTATACATGCAGTCAGAAGCAGGCAGCTTGTGATGCTCTTGGCACTCAGCAGAGGGAGGCTCAGGACCACACAAACACACATAGTGCACATATTCCACATGGAACACAATGAGACATAAACGACTATGCATTTTGACTTCTGTTATGTTTCCATTTTTTGCTCCTGCATGCTGTGAGCTGTGCTGTTTCCACCCTTTGCTCCTGCATACTGTAAGCTGAGGTAAATGTTTACAGAACTTTTAGAGACTAGCGTGTCAATTTTGATTCAAGGGAAGGGTTGTTTGGGGGTCAACTGAGGGATTTTTGAAATGGTCCCCGGTTGGAACATAAACCATTTCATTTTGTAATTATAAGAGAGATGAAACCGGATTTAGTCCAACAACTTTTTTTTAATAGTTGTATCTGCTGTAAACTATGTTGTAAATTTATTTGCGACGTTTAAATCGCAGTTTTCATAGACTCAAAACAAAGCAGCATTGTGCAAAGATTCTCGTGTTTACAGGAACTCTTGCTGTCGTGAGAGTGCACTGTCATGGCACGGCATTGTGAAAATCAGGGGAATATTCTCCAAACACTAAAGACCGAATGTCCACGTGATCCAGCTATACCGCTCCTGATACACAGCCAAAGGGCTCTGTGTCTTATTACAGAGGTACTCACGCACCCGTGTTTCTTTTTTTTTTTTTT
>NC_022011.1:91913405-91926240 GCF_000317375.1 Microtus ochrogaster
GTCTTCTCCAGATCTGTGAAGAATTTTGATGGGATTTTGATGGGGATTGCATTGAATCTATAGATTGCTTTTGGTAGAATTGCCATTTTTACTATCGCACCCGTGTTTCTTAAGGCACTATTTGTAACAGCAAGGAAATGGAATCAACCTAGATGTTCATCGATAGACAAATGAATAAAAAGAATCCAAGATATATGCACAACTGAATTTTATTCTGCAATAAAGAAAAGCAAAATAATGAAAGGAAGTTGATGAACCCAGAAATAACTGATGGACCTAGATGCATTACACTGAGTCAGTAACCAAGATTCACTGACAAAACCACAGAATCTCTCCTATACACACACCTTAGCTTTTAATGCCTACGTGTGTGTGCATAAACAGAGGTGAGCGTGGGTGTAAGTCTGTTTAACAAGGAGGTCGGGAGAGGAGAAAAAATTTCCAGGAAGGGTGACAATAGCACTGGTGTGACATGCAGAACGGGGGACGGAAGGGCACAGGGGGTGGGGTGGGGGGCGAACGTGGGTAAGAGTACGGGGAGGAGAGTTCAACTCTATCTGAAAATTAAACCTATCGTTGTGTGTGCTCGTTACATCCTTTAGTTAAAAAGTAAGCTGGAACAGATTGTCAGATACCGTGTCCATGGTAAACGCCGTCTGGAGGAATTCCATTTCATACTATACTATTCCCAGTGTGCTTCTGGAGTAGTATATGCTTGGTAGACTTAGGTTTATTTCATAATGTAATAACAATCTTAGCTGTAACAATGCTGACTCCACTTTCTGTGTGTATTAGCATTTGTTATTAGGATCTCACTCGGAGCCTTATTGTTTATGAATGATTAATTTCAGAGGTAATATGATCTGTCTAGTTGGCTCTATTGTATTTTAGCCTTTTGCCACTGAATAGTTCAAAATACCATAGGGATTAGTTCTGTTAAATGTAAGCACTTTGTTCTTATGTAAGCCTTATGTTATTTTTTAACTCTGTATCAATACTAGTACATTATTTTAATGTCTGTCTCTCCTGGGTGTGTAGTCTAATTGTACTGACTATTTTGCCTACTTTTACCAATATGTATACTTGATTAGTATTCTTAAATACAAATATTTGTATATTTACTTGTATTTTTATATTCTCAAGCATATATGGTATTTTAAATTCTCCTTTGGCATATTACTGGTTCCAACATCAGTTATTGAGTTAAACAAAATCTTTGACACATTTAAGTTTTTATTTGTATGAGGTTATGACCGTGTTTTCTTTTGAGAAAAACTTTCATTCTTCTTATTTCTAATATTTAACAGAAACCCACACTTTGAAATACAGTGCAGAAAGGAAGATGATTCCCTAAGCGTGTTCCTCTGTAAGAGAATCTTCCTTTTCTTACAGTGTAAAAACCTGTGCATGTAATAGTTTTAGCATGAAAACAAATTCATATCTTTTTAATTAATTTATTAAATACACTTACTAGTTTATTGAAGTCTTTAAAGAAAAGGCTGAAGACATCATCTTTTATTTTGCAAAATATCTCAATTGTGGCAAGAACTTTGTGAGAGATTCAGTTATTTTGTTCTCCAGAGGAGATGAGTGAGCATCAATGTTAGCTTTAATATTCTCATATAATCTAAACAAGAGATTTTTAAATAGATAAAACATACGTTCTTTTAAGTGACTGGAACATCTTGGATATGTTTTACAGGTAATGTTTCTGTGAGTACATTAAAACACAAAGGAAATTAAAATATTCACATTAAACTATCTAAGCAGTGAGAACACTGCGAGTTCTGCTAAATTCTATACAGTTCGTTATATTCGAACAAACGTTAAACTCCAGGATGAATGGCTTATCAATAAAAAAATACAAAGTCACTTCTAAAAAAGGTCAGCCATGACTATAAGAAACAACTGTAGAAAAACGATAGATCTAATTTTTAAAATACCAGAAATTCTCTAAATTAGTTTTTAGGCACCAGAGAAGTTTCCCTTCAAAACTGTCAGGTTCTTGTTGTCTACAAGCAATACAGAAAGTTTTCATTGGCACTTCAGCTTTACAAGTCTAGTTTCAACTATCATCACAACACTAAAGCTGACGAGCCTCAGACCAGTGCGGCTGAGGGTCACTCCGCAGACGAGGTTGGCAGTAAGGAAATCTCAGCTACACTCAATACGGTAAAAGAATAATCCAACGGAAACGTATACCACCTTTTAAACACGCTCTCATTCGCGGCTAATACTTGACAGTTGGGGAGAATGCAGAGCCGCGTGAACACTGTCAGCAAGGATAGGAATCAAGACCTCTGAATAATAAATAGCTAAAATCTGAGAGTGGTAAAAAGAAGTTTTGTACAGTTTTGGCAACTGAGAGTTCAGAACCGTCTGCATTTCCTCCTAATGATGGCTTGCTATGAAATCCACAAAACTGAACCCACCTTAGTTACACCTTTGCCTGTATAGATAAATTACAAATATTTATACCAGATCACCTACTGTGTCAGTAGGTGACACAGTAATCTGAATTACTTTCCTTGATGATGCTAAACAACTATTGCAGCATAAATCACTACTTCTGATTCGTCCATTGTAACCTGATTGACATACTTCAAAAAACACCTTCATGACTTTCCCCAAAATGACTTTTACTAACAGAAAGTCCAAAACAAAACAATATTAAAAGGACTGAATCCATTTAGATGTCTCTTTATCTCAGGAACAAGGCTTTCTTCTGTCTTGATTTAATTTAATTTAAACACCTGACAGTTCCTCCTCCATGCTAAGTTCAAGGCTTTCCCTGGCTTGTATTATCACCCACAGAAGTCTGAAATATTAAAACAGTGTGTATATTATATAGATAAAATTCCTCTGTGGTTCATTTAAAAAAATAACCTGGGTCTTTTTCAAAACTAGATAGCTTCATTTAGTAAAAGTCAGTAAAGTATATTTTAGTGAATTAAAGCCCGCACATGTAGCAGACTAGTTTTTCTTGCTGTAGGTGTTAAAAATTTCCTGATTTCAGTGAGTCGTCATCAAAATTGAGGAAATATGTCAGCACACCAAAGATAATGTGTTTGTAAAGTTATGGCTTTGCATTGTTATATAAATATTTCATATTTAATCACTGGTATTTCTAGGGTTTGTTATTAGTTCTCAGACTTCTGATGCTGGTATCTGGTTGTCCTTAAAATATTTACCAAATATAGACTTCAGGACTCTACCATAAAATCAGCCCAGATAAAGCATCAGATACTAAGTTGCATATAATGCTGCATTATCTAATTGCTTTCAAAGTTACGGAGGTTCTGTTTAGAATTAAAACAATAAAATAAAATGACAGAGTATTTACAGGTTCATTTGCACAAAATCAATCTATCCCCTCTCTCTCTCTCTCTCTCTCTCTCCCTCTCTCTTTCAGATTTAGAAGATAAAAAGAAATCCTTCATTGATTCCCTTCACGTAAAATGAGTGATCACTTGTCTACACAGTAGAAATGGAAAGGCCAAGGTTTCTATGTACAGATTAGGGAAACTGATCTCCTCCGAGGCCTGCACTAAGGTTTTTTTAAAAGTAGCTGACAGGGGTTTGCAGCTTCCACCAATACATCTCCCTAGTGATTCAGAAAAAGACTGCAAATTCTAGCTTTTGCTCACCAAGTGTCAGATTGGATATGCCACAGGATAGAACTGTCTGTAGCAGCAACTGAGAAACCCATAGGCATTCTGCTCAGTTGCTTCCCTTATAGAGAAGAACATGAGATGACAGAGATAACAAACTCCGTCTAGTTTATTGGAGATGTCATAAAGATGGCTGGAGGCTCCTCTGGGAAAACCGTTCACTTCCAACAGACAACCCATAGGTCAGAAAGTTTTATAACCAACACAGATCACAAATCTTTTCATGTCTGTAAAATGGAGCAAGGTCTCCTCGGGTGAGAAGCGCAGAGCTCTCTGGTCAGCACGGGTGTGAAGGTGCTGCATTTGTGCATGTGTGCAGCGCTGTGTGGGTTCCAAAACCTGGCAGCTCCCAAGAGGTGATTGTGTTTAGCTTCTTTCCAGTTCCACAGTTAACAGGTTGGTAGCTCGAAACCACCCCAGTGGGAGCATTTACTGGCCAACACTATCAGTTGAGGCTCTTCCCCCATAGAGAGAGGGTTGGACACTTATCAACACAAGTCTCATTTCATGTGAGGGCTTTCTTTGTGGCATTCAAGAAATCCATTCGCTGTTAAACCTTCTGATTATGAAATCATGGGTTCGAGTGGCAGGAAACAGGTGAGAGCTCTCTACGATCACATGACTAGGTCATACATTTTTTCAGGCTTTAAGGCAACATTTTCAAACTCCTGGATGCTTTTTCCATTTAAGTGTTCAGTGGGGCAGTCGTGACTGTAGCCTTGGACATCACTGATGGTAGACACCGTGTAGGATGCGCTGCGGAGAGCTTCGGAGTGGGAAAAGCTGTTTCCAAATTGAATTTTATATTGGTTCCAATTTCTTCGCAGAATTGCTTGAACCTATCAATCAACAAGAAGCAGAAGCGGCGAGAACAACCCATTAGTTGAGATAAAACGTCTTATTTGAAGCACAGCAAAAATGTTTTTGCAGAAAGGGTTTATTTTTTAAATTTAAGAGGAAGACCAAATGATCCTAGTCTACACTTTAAGCAACAAAGGAAACCTCCGCAGGAAGACCACACGGTCAATATCTGCATGCTAGTGTTGAGCAAGTGCAGGCCAACCTGAATATCATTGTGTCAAAGCCAAAAGAAAGGGGGAGAAAGATTTAGCTCCTGAATAAGCTGTTTGCTTAGCCTGTTTGATGTCCTAAATTTGGTCTCCAGTACACATAACACACAAATTTTAAGTAAAACACTTTTATACTAGGGAACAGATTACAATTAATCTGTATTTTTATTTAATTAATATTTTAATATTTTTATTCTGTGTCTAGTCTTTAAAGCCTTAATAATCCAAATGGGCTACGTGTATTTTTGTCAAACACAATTCATCCATACCTTTTGTATCCAACATAATATGTATATATGGATTTTATATCAATACCTTGATGAAAGGAGAGTGTATATGAATTGGGGAATGATGCAGATAAAAAGAACACGGGGCACAGGGGAAATTACACTGCCATCATTACTAACAGTAGCTTTTATTGAATGTGCTAAAAATGTGCCACTTTCTGAAAACGCCAGAGCCTTTGAGCTCACAGACCTCACTTCCTGAAATCATGAAATGCACTGGATTGGACAAGAGTTACGGTGGAAAATGTCTAAGAATGTCGCTTCTCCACTTCTTCCTATTTTGCCTCTTTCCTTTTTAATATTTTCAATTAATTTATTGCTTTCGCTTTATGTTACAAATGTTTTGTCTGAATGTTTGTAACTGTGTCCTGTGCATGCACGCCTGGTGCCCAGTGAGGCCAGAAGAGGGAATTGGGGACCCAGATTTGTAGTTACAGATATTTCTGAGTCATTGTGTGGATACTGAGGAAGGAACCTGGTCCTCTGTATGAGCAGCAAAGGCTCTTAACTCCTAGTCCTTCTCCTGCATCTTTCTTTCTTAAAACAGACGTGAACTTCAATGCCTTTTTTCCTGAGCGAAATTAGAGACTCGAGTAGTATGTCAGCTACAATGGCGCTGATTCTGACTGAACTGAGAGCACTAGAAAGACTTTCTTCATACCGAGTCACTAAACACAAAGAAGAATGTTCAGCCCCATCTCAGACGCCATCCATCACCTTTCTGCTCTCCGGTCTGGAAAGCGGAGCTTAGAGACTGACCACTCTCGGTTCATGAAGCATTCACCCTGCCGCTCCGGCCTGACCTATGCTTGCCTGCGTCCTCATTGCTTGGATAGATTTTCCCAAGCTGTCAACTAATTTTTGGCCAGTTTTTATGTGCCGTGGGATAATCCTGTGCACTGTGAAGATGTGGTTTATTAATTCTAAATCAACATACAAGATATTTAAATTAAAGTGGCAGTAATATTCATGTATCTAATAGCTTCAAAAAATGCAAGCAAATGATAGCTATAATGTGTTGTGTAAATATTCAGAGATGTGAACAGTATTTTTGAACAATTATGTAACTATTTTGGGTGGGAGTTATTTTGTTCTCATGTTTATAGATATCTTTCTCATTTATTATGAATACTAGAAGAATTAGATGCTGAAACTGCATAGCCTCAATCAAATGGTCATGGGATGTAGCTTCCCATAAGATATTCCACACTAATGTGATAAAGACCGCACCAGGAAGATACCATCTTGAGGTCCTAGGACGGATAGTTTTCAAGGAAAAGCTAACCAAATCCCAGCGGTCAAAATGAGTTTGACTATTAGATGTTTGTCCTTGAAGAATATATGACTATAACCAACAACTCATTTCTTCTTGATGCCTAAATCATGAAAGGACAGTATCCTGAAATGTGGGTTACTATTTATCAAAGTTGTTTTTAAAAGAATATAATAAAGACCCAGAGTCTTTGCAAACTGGTGTGATAAGAATGTTACAGATTGAAGACAGAGGAAGAGTGGATGGGGAGGGGGTAGATGGAAGTCGGCGGGAGGAAAGAAAAGAGGGGAAACTGTGGTTGGTATATAAGATAAATTTAAGAAATGTTACTTAAATAAAAAAAAATTAAAAAAAAAGAATGTTACATTTTTAACTGCTTTCTCTAATACAAGATCATGCTTACTTAGCAGAGTATTAAATTAGACATTCAATAAATTTAAAAGGGAAAAAATAAAAAATGGCTGGCTCTATTAAAGATATGGATATAATTTCAGTGGTTTGTGTATGAGCTTTATACAGGCAGCTAAATCAAATGCTTAGGATAGTATAGGCTCACTAACACACGATAAGGATCAATGATAATACTCCTTAACCTAAATCAATTTTGAAGACTATGATAGAGGTTATAAAGAAAAACTACCCAGTTTTCTTTGTAGAATGCTAAGGCTTCTAAACAAATTCTTTTGTTTAGTTGATGAAAATACATATAATGCACTGTTGTTTCCTATGCCTTCTGATGACCACAGCTCCTGTTTATGTTACCAGGACATAGTGTCATTGGAGTGGAACGGCGCGGAAATGGCCTGGCCACTTGTCAAACTACATTTAACGAGCAAGAAATACTGAGAGGAGCAATAGATGTTTGCGAAAAGCCAGCAGCGAGAGTCAAGCGAAGAGCAGATATTAGAGGCAAAAGCAAGTCACTTGACCTAACGAGAAGGGCAAGAAGGAAACTAAAACCAAGCAACTGACTCTAACAAAAACATGACATACTTGGAACCACACAGACTTAATCTGGCAGCTATTTCTTCATGCCACAGGAGTGGGAAGAAACTAAGAGGCAGAGAGGCAGAAAGGGAGGGATGAAGGCATTTCTTCAGACCAGGGATGAATCATGCTCCAGCAGGGGTTGTGTCTCCCAAGCACAAGGAAAGAGGACAGATGTTACAGATGTTGTCATGAGCTGAGGGATCTGGCAACAACCTCGTTCAAAGGTTTTCTTCTTATTAAAGTTTTTCAAGGCCAAATTTTCTCAATTTAAGGCATGGCAGAAGAACAAGGTACTGTGTCTCTTTTGTTTATACAGATAAAGGACAACAGAAATACAAGGCACTAACTTCAATATTCCCTGGACGCTGTTTCGGAAGGAGAGAGCCAATTTGAAAATTAGATTTCTCAATTCTACGTGGTTTTTCATTAAAACAATGAGTTATCTGAGCAACAGAAGGATGGAGCTATGCTATTCTAAGGAAGGTTGAGGCATTGTATAAACTCCTTGCAGTCCCCCCTTTACGTTCACCTTTTCAGCATTAGTGTAAAAAACTTGCTTTTATTTCCATTTTTAAGGACAAATATGCTTTCCTTGGTTCCAAATATTTCGCAAACTATAACTGCTAGGAAAAAGTGTCTCCAGAGTTGGAAGGTACCACCATGTTGGTCCTTTAGCGCCTTCAACCCTAGTCCACTACCACATCACCTACTTTACTAGTGACTACGATTTAAATATTTAAAAGACACTGTGGGTGGTGCCATCCCCGAGCAGCTGGTTCTAGGAGTTATAAGAGAGCAGGCTGATCATACCTGTAAAAAAGCAAGTAAGCAGCACTTCTCAGTGGATTCTGCTTTAGCTCCAGGTTCCTGCCTTAAAGTCCCTTAGAGATGGGCTGTAATAATAGCTATAAACTGAAATAAATCCTTTCCTCTACAAGTTGCTTTTGCTCATGATGTTTTACCACAATAGATAAATTAACTAAGACATAGACAGGTGATTCACATGTCAGAAAATTTCCTTCCAATTCTCAGATAAGCTCTGCAGTGGAAAACTGGTTGTTTTAGTGCAGAGACTGACAGGCCCTTTAATCTGTAGGTTGGTTGTTTTTAATACCTCAGTAACAATGACCTAGTAGCCTTTATCAAACTGTAAAGCATGTCTGTCTTCACTAAGGTTTCTGTTGCTGTGAACAGACCCCATAACCACAGCAACTCTTTTTTTTTGCCTCCCTCCACCTTGCAAGTGCTGATATTAAAAGCCTGGCCCACCATGTCTGACTATGACAATATTTGGGGTTAGGGATGCTTGGAAGTGACACCCCAGCCTCATGCATGACTGGCAAGTGCCCTACCACTGAACCACACCCAGCTACATTTTTATATGACTGTAATCCAGACCCTACCAAACTTCACAGCCCACGTTTTCATCATATCCCTACGCCTTGAGGATATCTTGTTTTCTAAGTGAAAATATATTTCTGTTGTGTGGTATTCTCACATTAGAATGCATCTCCAACTTCCTTTCATTTTTAACTACCATCAATTTGTGAATTTATTTGTTCTCAATTACAGTGATACAAATTTCTCACATACCCACATGATGTGGATTATAATGTAAATACAATCATTGATTGAAAAAGTATTTAACTAAAAATTTATTATGAAGTAAATAATACTTCCAAATAAAAAATTTAAAATCATAAAAAAATATTTAAAAGACACTAACCTGTGTCTACAGATAAAAAAGCACATCTTCCCTGTTTCATACATACTCTTTGGCGTGTGTTCATATCATTCTCATGAATATTTGATTGGTATAGCCAACATCAGCAACATACAGGATTGCCTAAGTCAGTGTGTCATAATAAAGTCAATGTGACTCATAATAAAGGCTGTCGAGTTTTCCTGTCAAAACAAATGGTGTATGGGTTCTCTCTTGTTACATTCTCTAGAGAGAAATGGTCACTGTCATGTATGACATAGAAGAGTCACAGCACTAACAACAACTCGACAGCCACGTATGACAGTGCGCTGTTCTCCCCCACTGTTAGACGTGGTGTTCTAAATCATTATCATGTAACAGCTTTAGGTTCAGTTACATAACTGTTAACTCTGACTTCAAACAATTTGTGTGATTACATCCAAAGAGAAAAAGTAAAAATTTACTTAGACAAGGACAAAGGACTTTATAGTTTTTCATAAGATGTGTATAATTTCCAATGATTTGTTTTATAGGAAATAGCCTCATGAATTATGCCATCTGGTCCCTGTGCTCCCCATCTGAGGTTTCCTGAGAAGTTTCTTCGTTGTCCAGCGCCTATTTCTCACTGAGCTGCTGTCTCGATTTCTGTGCTCAGTTTTGCTAGCTTGCTCCAGATGAAAACTGGCCAAGTAGACCAGAAGCAAATAAAAAGCAAAGTCAATAATGTTCAAACCACTGAGCAGTAACAATATCCAGATGGACAGGCTACTGAAGCCTCTCAAGCAGGAATACCTCAGGTAAGACCTATAAATCTCCAATGTCAATTTGTCTTAATCGTTTGCATCTATGGTAAAACCCATCGAAAGGTTACATAGTCTACTGAAAAGGACAAAGGGGTATGAGTAGGCTCTGTCTCAGTGTGGGCTCTATGAAACTAAAGATTGCCCAGCACTGGCCCCAAAGCAGCATCCAGACTTAGTACATTCTCATGATAGATCAAAGGGCTAACTCGTTCTTGGAGTATTTTGAAGTAAGTCTAACTTTTCCCTATTTCTCAACTCTAATATTGCCTAAATTTTGAGATAAAAATTTGGGACTACAAAAAAATAATTTTATGTTATTTTTTTTTCTGTGATAAAATCGGTACTTGAAATAGTTGTTTTGGGCTTGGGTGGTGGTAGCCCACACCTTTAATCCCAGCACTTAGGTGGTAAAATAAGCAGATGTGAGTTTGATACCAGCCAGGTCTACAGAGCAAATTCAAGGACAGCCAGAGCTACACAGAGAAACCCAGTCTCAGAAAAAAAAAAAAAAATAGTTGTTTTGGGAAAAGTTTATAATTCCATCTTGTTTTAAAAGAAAAAAGTTTAAATTATAAAAGTATTAAAAATCAATAACCATACCTCTCCATTAAAAAAGCAGAAAATTGTAGACACCAGAAGACCCTGTTTAAAAAGAAAACAGAATTATCTGGATCTATTTTTATTATATAAAACAATTTTAAATTGAAGATATTTTGGCCATATCCTTCCCCTCCACCAAGTCCTTCCAGATCTTCCCCTCTCCCTCACCCTACCCACCCAAGTCTAAGCTCTCTCAAAAAACAAATACTCAATAAAAAACAAAAACCCCTAAAACCAAGAAAACAAAATAAAATCAAAAGGGAAAAATAAACAAATAATAAAAAAACTAAAAACACCAAACTGTAACCAAACAAAAGTGTGCGTGTGTGCGCGCACGCGCGCGCGCGCACACACACACACACACACACACACACACACACACACACAAAGCCTGGGAAAGTCAATTATAAGTTGGCCAACTACTCCTGGTTCTGTTTAGCGTGGTTGATATACCCAGTGTCATTCCATTAAAGAAAACTTATTTTTTGCCCTCCCAGCAGATATACCTGACAGTTCAGTTGTCAATCTTTACTCCTGTGGTAAGGTTTTTCACCCATTCATTCACTCATTTCTTAAAAATATAACAAAATAAAATATAATAAAACAAACACTATCACACCCACGTCAGACAAGACAAACCAACAGAAGAAAAAGGGCCCAAGAGGAGGCACGAGAATCAAAAAGGGTTCCTGTATTTATAATCCACTGTTACAGAAGCAGCCAGGAGGAAAACCAGGCCTCCATGCAAACTCAATACAAAACTTGCCAAGCTGGCTCTTGATTGGCAGGAGTCCTTTACCTGATAGTGCATCAGGATATGCATGACATAGTCATACACCTCCTCGGCAACCTTTCCTTCAGGTCTCCAGGGAAAGAGCACAAATTCAATGCCAAGGAGCGGGACCAAGATGAGGGTAGCTCTCACGGCTTTCATGTAAAGATTGGACTCCGCTTGGTGAGTAACTTTCAACTTGGTGATGAGAACGCGTACAATATTTAATAGGAAAAAGAGATTGACCTAAAAAAAATAAAAAAGCATCTAAAAGTTAGTTCATGTTTAGTGCTAAGATGCTTCATGAGAACTGTTTTATGAGAAAATTTTATAAAACTTGGATTATTTCATGTATAAGGACTGAAGGCACATTTTGCATAATAATACACATATTAATAGTGTGTATTTCTAGAGTAATGCTTTTCAGTTTACAGGTACTTGAATTTTGGTGAAATTAACTTTTAGAAAAATAAAATTATGGTAGAATCACTATGGAGCACATTCATCCAGGAAATATTTGGGTCATTTTCTTAGTTCATTTTCTATATAATATTAAGGCTTGTTTACGATTCCAAGTAAAGATCATAAACACTTTTAGAAAAAGGAATTGTCCTTAAGAAATGTTAGGTTTTAAGGATGTATTGGTGTGTGTGTGTGTGTGTGTGTGTGTGTGTGTGTGTGTGTTCCCATGGAGACCAGAGGAAGTACTCAGATCTCTGGAACTGGAAATACAGGCAGCTGTGAGCTGCCCGATATGCAGCTGGGAACAGAACACAGGTCGTCTGGAAGACCAGCAAGTGTTCTTCTCTATGAAGCCAACGCTCCAGCCTCAGCAAACATTAAATTTGAAAGAATTGCCTTTCCACTGGAGCCCGTACTGTAGACTCCCCAAGCCTACTGTGCCATCACGACTCTGTACATATTTGGTTTCTCTTTTCTTTTTTTTTGTGATCATTGCCACAACACCCTTTTATATAAACATTTCTATAACAAATACCTGAAATAAGACTGTCATTTTCTTTATGCTTATGAAGAGATGATCATACAACTGAACCAGCTGACATTCAACCTAGCCGATGAAGTTTTGACTTGCTATAATTGTAAATGACTTTCCACAACTACAATTTACTAGTTATTGTCCTGTAGCAACTTTCCTAAAGGGTTTGCATTGTCTTTGAAGAGATTCATAGAAATCTGAAAATGGAATTTGACTCAGTAGTTAAGAACCTGTCTTATGAAGCATTACTTTCAATTCATCTATACCCTCCCATCCCTTTCATCCATGTTCTCTGTCAGACGGAGAGGGAGAACAAGGAAAGAAATATTTGATTGAGAGAGCCATTATGGGGCTAGCAAGAAACCTGGCACTAGGGAAATTCCCAGAAATCCACAAGGATGACCCCAAATAAGACCCTAAGCAGAAGTGGAGAGGATGGCCTTCCCCTGTAATCAGATTGGTGACTACCTTAATTGTCATCCTAGAACCTTCGCCCAGCAACTGATGGAAGCAGATGCAGAGATCCACAGCTAAGCACTAGACTGAGCTCCCAGAGTCCATTCAAAGAGAGAGAGGAGCAATAATATGAGCAAAAAAGTCAGCCTGGCGGTGGTGGTGCATGCCTTTAATCCCAGCACTCGGGAGGCAGAGGCAGGCGGATCTCTGTGAG
>NC_022011.1:91926340-91958245 GCF_000317375.1 Microtus ochrogaster
CACAAAGGGGGTGGAACAAAATTTAAAAACAAATTAGTAAGCCGTGGCATCTTTTCCACTATTATAATCTAATCTTGAATAGAATTTTCAATGCTGGCTGAGACCACATCGGAGCACCAGACTGAGCTCCCAAAGTCCAGCTGAACAGTGGCAAAAAAAAAAAAAAAAAAAAAAAAGTCAAGACCACGATGGGGATACTCACAGAAACGGCTAACCTGAGCTAGTGGGAGCTCACTGACTTCAGAATGACAGCAGGAGAGCAACAGTGAGAAACGGAGGGTTTTAGTTACATACCAGTAGAGCAGCACAAATCGGTCCATGGATGATGTAGAGGAGGTGGGTATCTGAGCTGATCCAGCAACTAGGGGATAAAGTAAAGACAACAATGTATAAACAGAAGGTTTTCGTTTTGCTTAGTTCTAATAGAAATCACAAATGGAAGCCATCTTACTTGTCATTGTAATACATGCTTCTGGCCATGGCGTGAATGCAGGCGGGGAGCAGCGGAAACCCTACAAAGAAGCAGACGCAGATGAATGGATGTCTTTCCCTACAGGTGAGGCTTCTCAAAGAAGGAACAAATATGACATCTGGAGACACTTCAGGAGCCAAAAATAATGAGCCACCTACATCTGCTGTGTGATGGCCAAGCAGTAAATGTGACAGACTGTCAGGCTAGACATACATCATTCCGAATCCGTAAGATTCCAGAGATTAAAACCATAGCATGCTGCTAAGTCACAATCCTTAAAAGAATTTCTGTATTCATTTACTTTCTGTGGGATGAACTTGGCTAATATGTAATATCAATGTTGGAATTTTTAGGACTGATAATCATTTTTATTGTAAAAAACAGATTTCACAGTAATCCATGTTTTGCAGGAAAAAAAAGAGAAGATATGTTTCTTTTTTTTTTTTTTTTTTTTTGGTTTTTCGAGACAGGGTTTCTCTGTGGCTTTGGAGCCTGTCCTGGCACTAGCTCTGTAGACCAGGCTGGTCTCGAACTCACAGAGATCCACCTGCCTCTGCCTCCCGAGTGCTGGGATTAAAGGTGTGCACCACCATCGCCCGGCGAAGATATGTTTCTTATACCAAGATTTCTGTGTGTTTTGAAGCTTCTAAATAAGATCTTGAAAAAATTGAAGTAAAGAACTGTTTGATAAAGACAATAAGAATGTGCTAACAATTGGGTATGTGAACAGGAATATGTCTTTAAATCTATCTCAGTATCTACATCTCCATCTAAGTAGAAAATTAAAAAGTAAAATGACTGCTTTATCTCTGAAAACTTGTCCTACATGAATCAATTTTCTACATATTATGTTCTTATATCTTATTCCAATGACCTTAGGAAGTACACACAATGCCAAGAGATTATGTGAAAGAAGTAGATCTTTTACATACTTTAATTATTGAAACCCCTAGTTTAACTATAAAATGACAGTCTACAATCTTTACAGGGCACTCAGATGATTCTCTGCAGGTTCAAAGCCTTCCTAATCTAATAGCAAGTTCTAAGCCAAAAAAATCTGGTCTCAAAAATAAATAGACAGACAGAAGAAAAGGAAGGAAGGAAGGAAGGAAGGAAGGAAGGAAGGAAGGAAGGAAGGAAGGAAAAGAGAGAGGGGGAAGAAATAAAAAGAAAGAAAGAAGGAAGGAAAGAAAGAAAGAAAGAAGAAAGAAAAAGAAAGAAAGAGAGAAAGAGGGAAGGAGGGAGGCAGGGAGGGAGGGAAGTCAATCTCAAAGGTTCCTTGGTGGAGTTTAAAACACCAGTGACCTCTTTTTACACCTGACAAAGGAAATTCAGAAGACCATATCCTTAATTCATAATTTTAATTCTATTGTTTAGTCATTCAACTAAGATAAGCTTGTCGCTGGAATATGAATGTTTAAAAAGATGTATTAAAAAATGAGACTAGAGAAACCATGAGTCTGTGACACTTGGCTTTCCATAGTTCAATCCATCACAGCGAGGAAAGCCTCGGTTTACATGTTAAGAGTGATTGGTAATAAGTCACACTGCCTGAGAGCTGAAAGCCTTCTCAATCAGTTGGTTACAAAGGTCATGACAGTGGCACCTACCCCAGCCAAGAAAGTAATACCACATCAAGTGCTGCTTCTCTGCAAACACGGCCACCACGATGAGCGTGTGCAGGTAAATGCCTTCACAGAGCATCCAGAAGTAGTTACAGCCCATCAGGTAGAGATGGATGAACTGAGACACTTTACAGCTCACCTGTGACAAGGGAAAAAGTGGTTCTTAGTCTACGAAATCCCCATGAGAAGCGTTTGTCCAAGTTTATTTCAGAAACCATGGGATCCTTCTTTCCCCACCACACAACTGTGCGCACGAGGGTGTCCGGGTAGCACAGTGCTCTTCTGAACACCACCCCGTGATGGCCCTAAAGTTATTTACCATGAACTTTATCAGTTCATAAGAACCACGTGGTATTCCAAACAGTTCTGCAAAGTCCAAAATCTCCCTCTGCTTGAGGGTGTCTGCTTTTCTAATGTGTTCCGATTATTGCACAACGAACATAAACTGTCCACCCGTCCACAACTGCAATCTCTTTGATTGTGGCTGTGGCTTTCGGTTAGAAAACCTTTGATAGCCTTATCTGCACTTAATTAAACATGTCCAAATACTTGGAAAATTTTGTAACCTTCATTCCGCAGGAATAAATAAAACTTACTGAGTAATTCTCTAATGAAGCTAAAGCACTAGAAAGATGTTTAGAGTTATCACAGATTAGAGAAAATAGCAAGTGCATGAATGTCATCATAAAGGGTCTGGACAATTAGAGTTATAATGGATTAGAGAAAATAGCAAGTGCATGAATGTCATCCTAAAGGGTCTGGACAACTGTCAGAGTTATCATGGATTAGAGCACATAGCAAGTGCATGAATGTCATCCTAAAGGCTCTGGAAAATTGTCATTTATATACAGTTACCAAATTCTTGAATATTTCTGTGAGGCACGCACTGAAAATGGCCACACATTGTACAGATAAAAACACTAGTAGCAGAAAAGTGAAATAATTTGCAAATATTCATATATTAACCAGGTCTGCATCCTAAACAAAAGTCTATAATTTTACTCTCATTATTACATGAAATAACACCTTCCTCAAGGTGTTATTTCCTCATCTGTGTGGAAAATTCTTTTACAAAATTTTAAACAATGTGGTATGTGCTTTACAAGATGACAACCAAGTCTCTTAAAGATAAAATAATTTTAACTGCACAATTTGAGTATATTTATGATGTATTTAACCTTTAATAGTTATATAGGTATTACATTCTTTTCTAATTCAATTTGATTCTGATGTCACTTTAATCCCAGCACTCGGGAGGCAGAGGCAGGCAGATATCTGAGTTTGAGGCCAGCCTGGTCTACATAGCAAGTTCCAGGACAGTCAGAACCACACAGAAAACAAAAAACAAAACAAAAAAATAAACAAAATTAATATAAATTATTATGGGAGAAAGCATTTAGACTATACTTCAATAAATATTTCTGTAGAGAGCACTGTTACTATAATCAAAATATGCTTTTCTAAGTAATAAATTCACCGTACTTTAACTTATACTTTGTTCAATAAATATATACCCTTGTAAATAATTGTAGGATTTAGAAACTCCCATTGGGTTACACAACGAATCCTCTCATTTGTAGAGAAACTCATTCTGAAATGGCAGAATGGCAGCTCATGTTTTATATTGCTAATTATATCCTGGCCTGTTTCCTGCCCCAGTGACTTTAGAGAGAAACATGAGAAAGATTAAATCACCCGGATGCACATGTGCAAACCATGGGCGAAACTTCAGAGCTGTGTAAATTACCCTAAAAACACATAAAACACATGTTATTATTGACCCATTTGTTTCAAACTCCTTCCCGTCTCTGATTTCAGTAACTAGATAATATAATCCAGAAAACACAGCTTGATGCTTCCAAGAGCACACACACACCACACACATATGCCACACACACGCACACACAAACCCACAGCACATACATACGCCAAACACACACACACCACATGCACACCACTACACACACCACACATGCACACACATGCCACACACACATATGCACATACCACGCATACACACACCACGCACATACACACCACACACGCACACATAGGCACACCACACAAACACATACAGCACACACATCATACAAACACACAGAAACACCACACAAATACAGACACACACACACACACACATATCCATATCCAAAATTGGAGATCTGCAGCGATATTAAACTAGATGCTTCCAAAAGTGTGACTTCTGCTATATATGCATAATTTGAATCCAAATGTAGCTTACATATAAATATCATAGGGAGTTTATATACATATAAATTTTAGCATACATTTTAAATATGGCTTTAGGAAGAAAATGTTATCAGTATGTATTGAGACAATGATTGGTAGAGCATTGGTACATTTTATTTTAACAGATTTTAACTTTATTCTACATACAAAGTATGTAAGTCCTTATCTTCCTGGTTTTATGAATTTTTAATGTAAGCCTGATGCCAAAATATAATTTAGAGTTCCCATCACATATGTTTTTCTTTCATGTAACAACTCAGTTGCTTTTATTGCTTTTTAAATTGGATTGAGCAAATGGGCTCCATAGCCAGACGCGAACTGGGGCTGTGGAAATACTGAGGGAATTTACCTCCCTAGACGGTAATATCGCTGAGATAAACCTGCATGTCAAACCCAGCGTTTACATATGTATTAATTTAAGGACATACATTTTCCATACCAGAAACCACCCCCATCCCATATATCTTCCTGCTAATTCTCCAAGGGTTTTACTTACAGGATTTGTGGCCACCAAAGCCTGGTTGTTGGCCACTGCAGTGAGGTGGATGATTGTCACAATCGAGTTACATATAAATGAAAAAAACAGGTTCTTATGCAAGGTGATCCGCTGGCAGCTTAAGCTCCTACAAGGCAAAATCAACAAATAAATAAAAATAAAAAACCCTGTGTTGATATCATAAAATGTTTCTACAATTGTAATCAGATGTGATTCAAATAAAGTACAATTTCAATTGATAAAGATTGCCCTAATTTTGAAAAAAAAATATTTCTTATCCATAATTTTTACTTGATAAAAGTTTTAATTGAGGAAAAGCTCAGATGGAAATGAGTTGGCTTGGTAGAGGAGCCCATACGTAGGGGTGGGAAACTTGTCTGTACAAAACTTCTGCATTAATTTCTTCTGTTTAATTCAAACGCAATTAATATTTTAATTCATTCTGCAAAAGCAGAAATTGAAATTCAGTGAAGTTACATAATCAAAACCATACTGACAATGAACTAGAGTCCTTCAGTCTATCTGAGACTCTCAGCAGATACAATGCCTCTGGCTACACTGCACGGTCCCCTGTGTTCATAGACAAGCATGTTTCCTTGGGGTGGTGAGGACTGTATTTATACTGACCCGTCATGGAAAATATAATTGTATTTAGACTAGCTTTATAAACAAAAACTAGGAATCATGGAAGATTGTTCAGTTTTTTCTGATTATTTCTCTGGTTGACCCAGGTATCCTCAAGCTATAAAAAGAAGTTGACCTTTTATCATTTGTATAAAACCAAGAAGAACTGGCCCTGTGGCATTCTTAAAGGGTAGATTTTAGAAGAGATGTCACCACAGTTGAGTGAAGCAGCTTGTTAGATGTAATCCACAGTCAATCTTAGATTGATTTTTTTTTTTCTTTTGCACATGACTAGCTGGCCCACGTTCAAGGGAAAATTCCTGAACAGATTCCCTCACGAAGAAATTGAACAGTTTTATTTGGGGTTCCAGGTAATAATAAGAAAATGAAACCTACGTGAAGCACAGTTAAGCATGTGTGAAGGAATGCATGATGACTGTTTCTTTGCAGAAAGTAAAACCTCATAAGGATTTTACTAAAACTAACTCAGATAATCTCCCTTGAGAAACCACCTTCCAAGATTCTAAGACTTCTACTTTGAAAATTAAAGAATTAGTATCATTTTGCCACCTCCCTTTACATTAAAAAACAGAATGCATCAAACTTCGGAATTAGAATGGGTACCAATGTTTTCCACGTTTGAAATCACAAAGCTTAGAATATTTTCCTTCCAAAATGCGTGTGGCTCTTTGGGTCTACATACATAGCTCTACTGTGTCCAAGAACGAGGATGTCAATGTAATCCAAACTAATGTTTAAAGGTTGCCAATGCATGCTGGATGCTATCAGGAAAGCTTTAGAAAAGCTTGAAACAGTTCTTAAATAACCACTGAGTGTAGCCAAGATGGCCATTGGACAGCAGGTGCTTACGACCATCTGCAGTCCATCAGATAGAAAGAATTGTGCCTCCTAGTTTCATACTAGAGCCGGTGAACTTGGCTGGGTTTCACAGCAGCAATGAGAGGACCGCTCAAATAAAGTCTGATCTACAGAGTGTTGAAGATATCCTACAGCAGACAGCAATTTTCGAGAATTTTGAGGAGTAGCACGATTCTTGTCATTTAAAGAAATTCAGCCCTGAAGGACAGCCTGTTTCCAACAAATGACACAGCAGTGACAAGGGAGACAGCAGATGAAGAGGGGAGGGACCACACAAAGATGTTCTTCTGACAGGAACTAGTAGAACGTGCGGTTTTCCTCCATATCGTTCTCCTACGATGAAAGTCCTAACCGCCAACTGTCTGCTGGGGGCTTCCACTTTATGTATGGAGTGCCAAGCATTGTTTGGGGAGCAACTACTTATTAATACACATACTTACTTCTTTGGGTTACAGAATTTAAGTAAATAATCTGTCAGCAACAAAATATTTCCCTTAATGTGACTAGTTTGCCATTTTCTGCTAAACACCTCTCTGATCTAAGTCATTGGATAAAACTTATGCCTGTCTTTAAAAATACACATAATTTTCCAATTATGATTAAAGATTAGAAAACTTTTCTTAAAGGACAAATTTGAAGGATTTTAAAGTAATTGATCACATGCATTAAAGTCTTTTATGAAAAGAGCATTACATGCACCTGGTAACAGAAGCCTGAAATCGTAACTATCTGGGAGGTCACGGTAGGATGATTAATAGTTCAAGGCTGCCTGGCCTACGGAATGTTCCAGACCAAGTTTTAAAGCTTAGTGAGATTCTTTCTCAAGTAGAATTTAAAAAATCACTGTACTAGGAAAAAGAGCACCCACCTAACATGCACACAGCCATGGGGTTCAGTCTCCAGCACTGCCAACTGATGAACCAACTCAAATTAAATTAAATATGGTAAGACTTGAAAGAAATAGCAAATGGAAGTTGAAAGATAGGATCAGGGGGATATAGTATCAACATTTATGATAACATGGTATACATGTATAAAATTCAACAATAAATATGATCTTAAAAGATTATTTTAAGTGTTGATATGTACGTATGATATGCTCATGGGAAAAGACTGGAAGAAACTGAAATGTTAGCCATAGCTAAAAACTTTTTAGACTGCTCTTTGTACATATGACCATCCTGCCCCTTCTTATACTAGCTTACCTATCTGTTCCCCTTAGCAACTTCCTTTTCCTGTGATCGCCCCTTTCCCCGTCTGTCTTAAATGGTGTAAACTTAGGGATGAGCAGCCGCTACAGGCTGTCTTCTGAAGCTGTAACTTAGTATCAGCCTACTTAACTCAAGCCACTGCCCTGGGCTGTAGCAATCCTGATACTCAGCTGAGCTGTCAAGACTGTTAGAATAAACTAGATCGCTGCCAAATCTGTTCCCTCTGTGTTGTGAAAACATACCCCACTGTCTAAAACATCGGCCTGTTGCTTTACTTTCCTCCATGTCTGCCTCTAGGCCCTGCACAGATTAAACAAAGCAGACAGATGCAATCTGACATATGGCTTCCATCAAGGTCTCATGATAGAAAGGTCGCAGATTCGGACTGTAGTGATTCCTATTGCTGCCTTCTAAGCAAGCTCATTAACACATGTAAGAAGATTGGTGCAGATAGAAATCAACTTGTAAGTGACATTTTTAAATATGATTATTAAGCAAATGATTTACTTGAAACATGCTAAAAATTTTAAGGTAAATACGTATAAAATTGGTCCTGGGGACTGCAACTCATGGCTTTGTATATGCTGGTCAAATTCTCATCCACAGGTAATGACTTTTTTTTTTTTTTTTTGAGACCAGGGCTCCCTTTGTAGTCCTAGCTGGCTTCAATCTTACTATGTAGCTCAGGATGGGCTCCAATCCACAGACACCCCCATGCCTCTGTCTCTGCCTCGAAAGTGCTGGAATTAGTCATCCAATTGATATCACATGGAGGCCTGCTCTTTTCTGAAAGGAAATGAAGCAGTGGATCTGGGGGAGAGGGGAGGAAGGACAGGGGGAGAGGAGGCTGTGGTCGGGATGTATTTTATGAGAGAAGAAAGAAAGAAAAGAAGACATGCACAGTGGTGTGTGTCTAGACATGCCTAGTTAGGGAACTTTATCAATTATTAATCTATGTCCCATTTTTTTACCTACTCTAAATTATTACTTTCCTCAAGTACTAAAAGCGATTATAATCCTTGGAAATACTTTGCAAAAAAAAAAAAACTTGCTGTTTTTTTTTAATCACTACCCTTTCAGTTTTAGCATAACCACAGAATAAAAAAAATGTGGCTAAAGAGTCTGTATTGTTTCCATTTCATAGTTTTTTCTGATAATTATTTTAGAAAATTTTTTCAAGATGCACTTTCTGGTAAGCAGGGTTATAGAGGCAATTGGTAATTCTAAGATGGGCCATTTCCGCATCTTCTGGAACAGTTTCACAGCAGATGATACCATCAAGTCAGCACACATGGTCCTGACTGGGCTTCTGAAGATGAGCCCTTCCTTACAGCATGCGTTTGAACAAGTTCCTAACATCTCTAATCCTCAGAGTCCTTATCTGTCCTAGAGGAATCATTACATGATTGATTGCCTTGAAGGTTGAGTATGATAAAGCATGACATGGGGAACACTTATCAATGCTAATTATTACCTGTAGCATCCTTAGCATAGAGTTAATTTTAATTACGCAGTCAACAGTTTCCTGACGTAATAGTAAGATGGCATCAAATTCTATCTCAATGGTTTTAAACTGCTTCAGTAGTGAAATAACCATGGTTTATGTAACTTGACAAAGGAATTAAAAACCTATCATGTTTTTGTTACAATCACAGGAATTCAACATTCAGAAGATATAACTTCAGGACGATGAATTTTCAGTTGATCAAATAACCTAAATTACTTTCCCAAGGATTTCTATTCTGGCTACACAAATCCCCAAACCACTGTCTTTACTATCATGGTGACCATATTCTGCTGCTATTGCAGCAGATAATGTGGTCAAGGATCTTGCCTTAATTTTCCATTGAAAATTCCATTCCATGGAAAGAAATGTTTAAGCTACTTTTCTCGGTATTAGTGATGAGCAGCAGAAAGTGGAGAAGAATGGAAGACGGCTGTACCCCTGTCTATAGAGGACTACTGCCTTATTCTGGTTTATCTAATTTAGTCACTGGGTGCTCAGATCACTTCCCATTAAGTTACTGGCTACGTATTTCAAAGGACACCTCGTGCCAATCTTAGTACAAGCAGAAATAATAGGCAGAAAACAATACACCCAAAGGAGGGTCTAAATTTTGATCATTTATCTGTTGAACTGATTTGTACTAATAAGAACATCTGATTATTTGTGACAGGAATATTTAAAATAAAAGCTCTGGTGACAGCTCTTTTTGAGACTGCTTGTGATTATCTACACACATTAAAGGATTTGTGTTTATTTCCATAGAATGCTCAATAAAAATCCCTGCCAGGAAGTGGTCCTTTTCCATCAAGTCCTTCCTTCCCCATCCTTGCCCTTCAGGGCTGCCTCTTCAAGGTCACAGGTGAGACAAGGCTGCTGAACAGCTTCCTATCTGTGAGCTAAGTCGTACAAGGACTTTCCCTCACCTCCTAATGGGCAGGAAACCGTCAGAAGAGGAAACAATCTTTTGGATGTTTGCATTTCTTGCACTCCGAAAACAAACAAAACCCTTTCAGAGGTAAAATCACCATTTATTGGGTTTTTAATATATACTAGGCACTAACATAAGCAAGCTACAGTCATTGCCTTAACAGCCCCTTATATCGTTATCTTTTAATAAAACTGAAGGCTATTCAAGGTCATACATCCAACAGATGACTTATTGAATTGAAAGGTCCTGAGGAAGTAATGGGGGTTTAGTTTATTACTCGGTTAGTTCCTAATTGCTGTTTAGAGTTATCTGCTGGCACTGTTTCTGAATTCTGGGGGAAGAGTTGTGAACTGCTCAGAGCAAGACCCGAATAATTATTTTATCACAGTGGACAGCAAACAGACACATGAATTGATGTCCTTCTTAATACTTGGGCTCTTTTTGAAAAAATTCAAAGGCTGTAGTCAGAGTAGAAGCCATACTCAGTACAGACTCAGTCCGGAAGGGATAACAGGGACATGGATTTTAGGTAGAGAAGATACCCTTAGTTAAAGTGTCTTGAGAAGGAAGACGACCAGAGGTGACAGCGTAAGGTGATATTACACCTTTCTACAGCCGAAGAAAATCAATTAAAGAGACTAATTTGCAAAATATTTTTTCATTCTGTGGGATTGCAGCCAAATGTTATGTTTATTTTCCTGCTTTTTTATTTTATTTATATATATGAAAAATATGTAAATATATTGTACATATATACATATGTTGTGCAATGTACTTGTCAAATTCTCCTCCTCCTATTTAAGGTCTCAGTTTTTAACATCTGAATGCCCCACCATCAAGTGTAGCAGTACAGTTTCTAGTCACTCAATGGCTTCGCATTTCCTAACTACTAAAATGATGGCACAATTCTGAGAGGCATTTACCTTGAGTTTCTTATATATAGTCACATCTGTGTGTGTGGATCAAGAAATTATGTATGTCTGCAAGACTACAAGATGAGATTACAAAATACATTCCCCTCTGGAGGAAAATGACTCTTACTGCGTGTTCTCTTTGTATCGCAGGTTTTAATGCAATTAAATGACTCTATAGTTTTATGCCAAGCAATGGTTTGCCAGCTCAGCTAAAGTAATTTTGTGTTGGTTTATATCATTTTAATTTAGACACATGTAAGTAGCACTTTTGGTTTAAGCTTTTTCAAAAAAAACTACATAAAATCTGCTTATAAAGAAGTTAAAATCTATAAAACATCAGTAAACATTTATCTTTAACATATATATGTAGCTTCAAATGATGCAATTATTCCTTAAAAGAATCGTATTTTTGCAATGGGTTATTTATTTTGTTTCCATATCTGAGCCTCTCCTCAATAAGCCACTAAGAACAGTTACCTTAGAGTAGAAATGGTTTTTACTGAGCAAAATCTATTACTTCTTGCCCTATGCTGCTCTTACCCAAATCTGATACTCTAATGTGGAAATGCAATTTTATGACATAAGTCGGTATACACTTTTAAGATTTTTTTTTCCAACTACAACTCGTATTATGTAATGGAAATGAGTTTAACTCACACGACTTTCAGTATGAAGAGCACGGTTTTCTATACACTGATTAAAGTACAACTTGGAGATAAGCTGAGTGGGATTTGATAAACAAGACTAAGGAAAGCATATTTAAGTAAACTATATACAGTGTTAAACTGAGAAAGCCTGGGGCACATGTGTATGACACAATATACTTCAGGACCTAAGCACATAAAACTTGAGGAAAACAAATGGATCACAAGAGTTTGGAAAGCAAGGGTGTGGTGGGTGCATCTTGACAGACATTGGACAAATCTAGCTGACTGCGAACTCAGCCTTGTCAAACTTCTTGAAAGATCAAAAGCCGGGTTTGAACGAGCCACTTTCAGTGACTGTCCTGGTTTATCAGACAGATTTGTAGAACAAGACTCAAGGTAGGGTTCCTTTGACTCTCAGCTACCTTCATGGCTAAATTATATATAATTTCTGAAGAAAATAAGAGCTATAAGGAAAAAATAGACCTTCTTTAATTCAAACAATTAATTAATTATTTAATTAATTGATTGAAAACAAATAAAACCTATGTTCCTAACAATAATTAAAGATATTCAGATCCGAACTGAGAACAGGTGAGCGCTTGGGTCATTTGTCTTGAAACGTGTAAATACAAAGTGCATGCAGACAAACTACAAGGTTGTCTCACTAAGCCAAGAATACTTGACTCACCAATGGGATCTTTTTCTTGCAGTGTTTTATTAGAACTCAGGTCAATAACCTAAAAAGAAAATTTCTACATGCTCAAAAATATGCAACTTGCTTTAAAAGAAGTTGGGAGTAGCATCTAATATATATATATATGTGTGTGTGTGTGTGTGTGTGTGTCTGTGTGTGTCTGTGTGTCTGTGTGTGTGTCTGTGTGTATATGAAAATGCACCACGTTTTCGCTGACAAGTCAGATGCTGCGTGATCCCTTTTATGTGCAAGCAGATGAAGCCTTTTATCTGAGCTGAAAGTAAGATGCATGTCTGCTACGCTTTCAGTTTTGCACAGTAATTAAAACATAATTTGTAACTAATCCGAGTGAAGTTTATTTATTTTTTATCTAAAGGGTTCTGCTTTGTTTTTCCAAGCATTATTATGAGTAAGGCATTGCCTCTGAGGGCTTGGCAAACCCCAAAGTTATGGCTCTGTCTCTCCCTCCCTTTCTGCTCTTTCTTTTAATCTCCTGCTCTGATTCCTTACTTTAATTGGCTCTAATATAAAACAAATCTATCTGGTGAACAGCATTCCATGTTCTCTGTTTCTAATTTAAAGCATGGATGAGTCGTAGACCTTGTCTTCCCTTTCTAAGCAAAAAATAACAAACAGTACCCTGAATCAACATTTTGTGTAGTTCTTGGTTTTTATGAGGGTGGACCAGTGACCCTTGATGACCAAAGTGGGGAGAAAAGAGTTTCCTCTACCAAAGACTAACTGGAGAAGTCTGCACGTGAGGAGCAGGGTTAAGAAGCAGAAGGAATACGTGAATGGATTTTCACACACAGAGATTTTATCTGAAGTATCAGCTCCTCTAGAAATTGTTTCCAAGTTACTTGGCACAAAATTTGTCATTACTATCACCCCTGACGGTCCATGTGCACACTTCATGCAGCATTTAAATCTGGGGATTTCTGAGGTGCCCGACTTTCTTTGATTTAGTTGTAGTCTGCCATCTTATTTTACTTGGATGCTTCTGTGGGTCAGAATTCAGAGTCCTGACCTATCGCCTCACTTTCTTGATGGAGACAATAAAGCCTGGAAAGCCTCAAGGAATTTGCTGAGTTTCAAGGCACACTATGACAAGTTAGTTCTGGATGGAAACTACAAGGCCTTTATGGATTTACTCATTCTTCAAAAGCCCATTTAGAGCTAATCTCATGCAAGACACTATTCTAAGGCCTAAGATGTGTGAAGGAACAAAACAGAAATGGTTTTTACTCTCCTGACATTCATTTTTTGATGTTTTTATATTATTTTTATTAGACATTATTTATTGGGGGGATGCTTTCTTGTGTTTCGCACAATTGTATCCATAGACTTTTTCTGAAATAATTATATCACCAAACTATTCATTCCATATTCATTTTCATTTACATGGGCATTATGACAATCTCCTTCCAGATATGGTACATATAAAACTAAAAGTTTTGCTTTTTAATTTTTACTCTAAGGACCTTATAGTATATTTTCTAGAAGTAGCAAAACTGGGAACTTTCAATGGACTTTTAATGGAAATAGTGATAGCAAAGTCCACACCTGCAAACATTTGATTTGAATAAGAGACTGCACAGCGCTGCATCTCAGTGACAATACTGCTACTCTAACAGCCCTAATCACAAAGCGGTCATGTAGGTGGTAATGTCATCTGCACAGCAAGCATGAGAAATTGCACCATGCCCTGATACATCTCTGTATATATGATATATATGATGACTACATATATAAAAGGTATTTGAAAGCCAGGTGGTAGTGGCACATGCCTTTAATCACAGCACTTGAAAGGCAGAAGCAGGAGGATCTCTGTGAGTTTGAGACCAGCCTGGTCTACAGAGCAAATTCTAGAACAGTCAGGACTTTAACACAGAGAAAGGTACTTTGAAATGCCAAGAGTTCTGCCGTGAGCATCTGCTGTATTTCACTTCAGGCCTGGATAATAACAAAAAAAAATGGTTTGTAGTTTTGTTTCTTTCTGTTCGAGCTATCTATAATTCAAGAATATTCAAGTCAAAGAAAAGAGCTAAGTCAAACAGAAAGGTTATAGATGGAGAAGGACCTGGGAAAGTTAGCTCTTTAACAGGGAAATGAGGAAAGTTTAAAAGTTAGCCCAGATAGTATCTTTATGGCTTCTTATCTACAATTTCTAATGAAATTCTTGTTAATCACAAAAAAAAGCCTTTCAATGACACTATCATATCACAAATCTTTGACTCGTGAGTCAGATGAGTCTTCCTTCATGTCCCTACCGTTCTTTAGAGAGCTACACTAATACTTTTAAAAACTGTTTGACTATGACAACTAGCCAGTGTTCCCAAGTGAACGGTAACTCTTCATTTTCTGAGAAGTTCATAAATGCTAGATACTGTGCGAGTGTATGATGTGCAAACGTTTCCAGCAAGACTTGAAACATTCCATCCTGAGGGAAGCTCCTGAAGTAGAAAGATAAACAACTCAAAACAGCAGTAGGAAGTCCCTGAAACTGACCACATTCACTTAGTCCCTCCATGACTGAGGAAGCAATAAACGTGGAGAGCTTCTCCCAGACAAGTTGAAGTCAAAATACAGAGGAGCAGAAAAGAGGGCTCTGGGAGCACCCCAGCTGCCGGGGAAAAGCAGAAACCAGCCCAAATAACCCGGAAGATGTTTAGACCAAATGAGACAGCTGGAAAGGAAATCTCCAGCCTGTTAAGCAACTTGCAGGCTGTGCCAGGTGTTATGAGTTACCAGCTTGGGTGGGCCTTGGGGATGCTTCTCTCTAGGAGTCATTGCTGCTCCAGTTTCTCCTCCCCCATTTTCATCTAAGTAACCCCAAAAAAGACTCATTGTCTCAGCAAGTTGGACTCTAGTGGCATCTGTACTTTGTCAAGGATCCCAATCCAGGATGAGATGTGTGTGCGATTATACTACAGTCTACTGAAAACATGACGGCTCACTTTAGAAAAAGAAAACATTGAGCTTGCTTATAACCAGAATTAGGCAAAGTACACACTAGGAAGAAGTATTGATATCAAGATTAAAATATGCCCCATTTCTTAAAATTATTTTCAGATCCAAATGTGTGCCTGTCATACTAACTCACAATTAAAAAATGTGTGATACTTTCTTTTATAAAGTTCAGTATAATAAACAGCTCATTGTAATTTTAGTATAAACATTAGGTATATGCAAAGAAACTATTTTCAGTCTTTTAATATTTTTTGTAGAGGCCAAGAGCCAAATTTCTTTTTTTTTTTTTTTTCGAGACAGGGTTTCTCTGTAGCTTTGGAGCCTGTCCTGGAACTAGCTCTTGTAGACCAGGCTGGCCTCGAACTCACAGAGATCCGCCTGCCTCTGCCTCCCGAGTGCTGGGATTAAAGGCGTGCGCCACCACCGCCCAGGGCCAAATTTCTTAAATTGGCTAGCAATTCATCTGCTTTAAGAAGATTTCATTTGTGTGGCACTATATGATTATTTTTAAGAGTAAAAATGTTAGGAAATAACAAATATTTGTATTTATTATATATTGCTCTTTAATTTCTTTTTCCTAGAATTTTTTAATTAAGCCACATAATTTCTTATCATTTATTCCATGAGAGGTTTCCTCTGTGTAGCCCTCCTGGCTGTCCTGGAACTCTCTCTGTAGACTAGGCTGGCCTCAAACTCAGAGGTTCTATGTCTGCCCCCATGAGATAAAAGGCATGTGCCACCTACTGCTAGCTTCTTCTCCTTTCTTATTGTTCAAACTCTATTCCTAATTATTTGGACTCGAGGGGTCATATTTCTAACACTGTATGTCTTGATCTTTTTACGACATAACATAATGGGCTGTTTATATATAAAGCATCTGTGGGAGCCCACAGAAGCGAATCTATTTCACATTGACGAAAGATCAGATAGTTCAGACCTGGTTTTGCTCCATCCAGGTTCTATGAAGGGAGGTTTGACCCAAGGTATGGCTAGGAGAATATTCTGACCTAGGGTGTGGTTACTTGATGCTTTGGCTATGGAGAAAGGTGATTACTTTGTTCTTTGCATTTTAGTGAAAAAGCCTCTTGCCTTCCCCCTCCTCATTGGGTTAGGTAGATAAAGCCTATGAGAAATCAGCAGGGGCGAATCTCAGTTATACTAGTTGCCTTCCCGATTTTATCCTGTGTCTGTCTTTTCTTTTGTATCTGTGTTTTTCTAGCTGCCATTTCCTAATCCTCACACTTCCCTCCAAGCATGGACGAATAAGCTGGGCAGGACCCAGCTGATGTTGCTGCCCAGGTGTGAGATACGGGAGTATTTGTGACAACGTGAAATTTCTGGCTTTGGAGGGAATGAGGTTTGGATCTGTCTATTATATTTTTAAAACTAATGTATTTCAAATAAATATATGAGTTCATCTTTGAAAAAGTGATTTCCATGGATAGTTTGGAGGCCCTAAATCTTAACCTTTAAATATTGGTTGAATGACTGTTGTATAAGCCTGCTTGTTCATTTCCCGGCCACCCAGACTACTGAAATAATCACACAGAAGCTATATTACTTAAATCACTACTTGGCCTATTAGTTCTAGCTTCTTATTGGCTATCTTTTACATATTAATTTAACCCATTTCTATCAATCTGTGTATCACCATGTGGCTGTGGCTTGCCAGCAAGATTTCATCTGGTATCTGTCCCTGGCAGAGCTACATGAAGTCTCCCTGACTCGGCTTTCTTTCTCCTAGCATTCAGTTTAGTTTTCCCCACCTAACTCTACTCTACTCTATCACAGACCAAGGCAGATTCTTTATTCATTAACCAGTAAAAGCAACACATATACAGAAGGACCTCCCACATCAAATGACTTTTGTTTTTAGAGTAAAATATACATAAGTAGAGACATCAAAACACTAAGCCAGAAATTTATGTCAATGATTATTTACCTACATAAATTTCTTTTGCACGCAAAAGTACCAGTTTCTTTGATGTTACATATTTTAACCTAAAGATAACTCATTCTAATTCAAATTACTTCTCCATTCATAGATTCTTAGGCTTTGAAAGAACATTATAAGCCTTCAAGCCCAGCTATAAACCCAAAACAGGAACCGCCGACTATCTAGTATTCCTTTGTGTGTATAAGCGTGTTCAGCTCATACATGCATGTAGAGGCCACCAGTCGACACCAGACATTTTCCTCAACCACTCTTTCAATTATTTTTTTAAAATAGTATGATCCACTGAACATGGAGTTTGCCAAGTTGGCTAGGCTGGCTGACCAGCAGGACCATAGGGGCCTTCTTTCTCCACCTTCCCAGCAACGGAATTCCAGACAGCAGTTTCCTGCTCCCAGCTTAGTCCATGGGTGCTGAAGATTCAAACTCAAGTCCTCATGCTTCCAGACAGAGCACCTTACTGATTGAACCATTGCTCTGACCAACCATGTCAACATTCTTGATAGATTAGTGAACAATTTCTCTTTGAGAACTTTGAGTGACAATGATGTCTATTGATAACCAGAGATGTTCACTATACTTCATTCAGCTATTAAGAGGTTTTCAAATTAAGCCATATAGTCTCTCCTCCTTCGTTACTGTACAAACTTTATTCCTAATTATAGCTATTTATACTCATGAGGTTATTATGCTTCTAGTGCTATGAATCTTAATCCTTTATGACTTAACGTTCTTTGTACTTTAATGATATAATCAAAATAGATATTGTTTGCTTTAACTTCTCAACCTCCTTGATAACCCGTTTATTATGAAAGTGTTTTCTCCTTTGAGAACAGAATGAATGAGCAGTCTGACAGAGATTTAGACCGATGCTCTACTTTTCCTGGTCCAGTTTGGCTTCAATATTGTTTGCCTTGGCAGCCCCACTTGCCTCATAAGCCCAGTGAGCATTTTATCAGCTCTTAGATTTTTTCACATGAGGAAGTAGTATTAATTTTGATTCTCACTTGGTGGATATTTTACTGACATGTTTGCTAAATCAGAATTGCATGAAGGCTTATGACGTAAAATGCCAGGAGACCATTGTTTTCTTTCTTACTGCTGGTTTTGGAATGCAATGTAATTGCCATTAACTTTATCGCCTTCAGAAATGTAATGTCCTGGGATGTTTTGGCGTATTGCATGAAAAAAGAGACAGTTTCATCTGAAGAGTCTCAGCCGGGATGGTTTTTAATTTAAAGAGATCGTTGTCTCTCAAATGCTTTCAAATTTTTACATCGTGTCCACTGTAAATAGGTTACAGCTCCAGTAAGGAATTCAGAGAGAGTCTCCTGAAGAAATGACCAAGTGCAGTTCCCAGATATGAAACATTTAACCAAGCTAGAGAGGCAGAGACAATGATAGGCAGGACTCATTCATAGTTTTGTGTTTACATGCGGTGCAGCAAAAAGCAATCTAAATTTTTAAGCAGAGAATGACAAGTGAGGCCTGTACTTGATATAAATTTTTAAAGATTATCTTCAGTCAAATAAAGAAAGCTGATCTTAAAGCTGCTAGAATAGCAGCTAGGCAGTGGTGGCACACACCTTTAATGCCAGCACTTGGGAGGCAGAGGTAGACAGATCTCTGTGAGTTTGAAAGTAGTCTAGTCTACACACACAGGTTCAGGCCAGCAATGGTTACACAGTGGTTTAATAAAACGTTGACTGATCAGTAGGCATGCAGGGAGTATAAATGGGGTGACCAGAATAGGAGAATTCTGGGAAAAGGAAAGGCTCAGTCTGCAGTCATCACCCAGACACAGAAAAAGCAAGATGAGAATGCCTCGCTGATAAAAGTTACCAAGCCACATGGCTAACACAGACAAGAATTATGGGTTAATTTAATATATAAGAGTTAGTTCATAAGAAACCTAAGCAAATGGCCAAACAGTATTGTAATTAATATAGTTTTTGTGTTATTATTTGGGTCTGGGCAACTGGGAAATGAATGAGCAGTCTCCTGGTGTGGGACAATTATGTATTCTGTCAATTATGTTTTAAATAAACACTGATTGGTCAGTAGCCAGGCAGAAAGTATAGGCAGGACAATCAGACAGCAAGTAGAGGCAAGTCAAAGAGAACAGGAGAATTCTGGGAAAAAGGAAGCCCATTCCTCCCCAGTCCTGTCCAGACACCAAAGAAGCAGGATGTAATCTTCTCCGCTAAAAAAAAGGTACTGAGCCATGTCACTAACATAGATAAGAACAATGGGTTAATATAAGTTACAGAGTTAAGAAGCCTGAGCTAATGGGTCAATCAGTTTATTATTAATATAGACTTCTCTATGTGATTTCTTTGGGGCTTAACAGCTCTGGGAACTGAGCAGGACAGAAACCCCAAAAAGCAGACCCTCATGCTATAGTCTCTGACTACAAACTATTATTAAAACTAACCAAAAGGCAGAGAGACTAATTAACAAAATCAGAAAAGAAAAGGGGGACATAACAACAGACATGGAGGAAATCCAGAGAATCATCAGGTCATACTTCAAAAACTCACACTCCACAAAATTGGAAAACTTAAAGGAAATGGACAATTTTCTGGATAAATATCATTTACCAAAATTAAATCAAGACCAGATAAGCAAATTAAATAGACCTCTAACTGCTAAATAAATAGAAACAGTCATTAATCCCAGCACTCGGGAGGCAGAGGCAGGCGGATCTCTGTGAGTTCGAGACCAGCCTGGTCTACAAGAGCTAGTTCCAGGACAGGCTCCAAAACCACAGAGAAACCCCGTCTCGAAAAAACAAAAACAAAACAAAACAAAACAAAAAAAAAAAAGCCCTGGACCAGATGTTTTCAGCACAGAATTCTAGATTTTTAAGGAAGAACTAATACCAATATTCTTCAAATTGTTCCACACAATAAAAATAGAAGGAACATTGTCAAACTCTTTTTATGAGGCAACAATTACCCTGATACTCAAACCATACAAAGACATTACTAAGAAAGAGAATTGCAGACCAATCTTCCTCATGAACATGAGTTCAATACATACATAATCTTAATTTATCAGTTTTAAAATTTTTAAAAAATTAAGTATACTTACTTGAAATAAAAAAATATGATGAGAGAGATGAGCAGGGATGCAATAGATAATCCATGTCCAATTATAGTTAGGTAGAATAAATTCAGTGCAGTCTATAATTGGGTGATTTAAAAAATAGAATTAATTCTTTATCTAAAATCTACTTGTGTATTAGATAAGATACAATTTAATAAATTTTATTTTTAAAAAAACATGTTGATAGATTTATAATCACTTGCTTGAAAAATCAACAAATACTTGAAAACATGTAAATGAAGTATATCTATTCAAATATATGCCAAGTGAGTTATCAAATACTTATAAGTCATGCTCCTTTTTAAGAAATCAGAAGTCACATATTAAATCTTTGAGGTAATGCATTTACTGATCTAGTTTATACTGTACACAAAATCTGCATTTTATATTTAAAAATCAAGTGATACTCAAGGTTTAATTTGTGCAGAATTAAATGCCTGATAAGGCTTTCTTTACCTATTGAGTGTGTCTGTTTCTTCTCATGAATCTGAGGCTCAGAGACATCTTAATATGTAAAGTTAAAAGATCCTTTGATCTATAGAAATGGGTTTTATCATTCTCAGTTCTAATCTTCTTTGTTTTTCAATTTACTTTTAATATTTTTAGAGGTTTGGTCAGTTGGATGGTTGGTTGACTGATTGGTGGTTGACTGGTTGGTTGGTTGGTTGGTTGGTTGGTTGGTTGGTTGGTTGGATGAGTGGGTAGGTGGGTGAATGGTTAGTTTGTTGGTTTATTGGTTGGCTGATTGGTTGGTTGGTTGGTTGACTGGTTGGTTGGTTGGTTGGTTGGTTGGTTGGTTGGTTGGTTGGTTGGTTTGATGAGTGGGTAGGTGGGTGGGTGGTTGTTTGACTTGGTTGGTTGGTTGGTTGGTTGGTTGGTTGGTTGGTTGGTTGGTTGGTTGGTTTGATGAGTGGGTAGTGGGTGGGTGGTTGTTTGACTTGGTTGTTTGGTTGTTTGGTTGGTTGGTTGGTTGGCTGTTTGGATGGTTGTTTGGTTGGTTGGCTGGTTGGGTGGGTGGGTGGGTGGGTGAGTAGGTGGGTGGTTGATTTTGTGGGTAGGTGGGTGGGTGGTCAGCTGGCTTGGGTTTGGGTTTGGGTTTGTTAACTTAAACATCTCTGAATAGGCAGCACATACGTGATACATGAATACAGTGACACCATGCAGTTATTGAGGGATTACACCGAGACCCACTGAAGAAAGTGCACTTGTCCTGGTGAGCACACCAGGGGTGTTTTGCCATGGCCATGGGGCAGACAAAGTGCCAAAACAGGAGGCTCATATCAAAGTTCTCACTTTTAATCATACACACACAAACTGAAACTACATGAAAGTATTTCAGTCAAGCTGTACTCTGTGAGTAATGTCCTTAACTGTGACTTTAATTCTAAGTGTCATAGCAGGAACAAGAATGAAAGTGTCTTGCACAGCCAGTTAGTATAGTTGCCTTCTACTGAGGGGTGGGTGGAGGTTTCGAACCCACTAAGCTTATCCTGTTTGCCTATGGACAGTTTCTGGAATAATTCTAGAATTCCACTAGAAATTAAAGTTTCCCCTTGTATTACACTTTTAAGTTATATTTTCTCTGGAAAATCTGAAACCCCTATACTGAGACATTGACTTGTAAATATACAGTTACGTAACAGAACTATTTCCCCTGTACAATGTCTGAATTAAAAGCAGCTTTTCCACAGATTTTTTTTTCCATTGTTCTTCTCAAATGATACCAGGAAATGGTTTTAGTGTGGAATGGAACATCAACTACTTTCCCCAGTGCTTAGAGAGCTGTTTTAAAGTCTGAACCAGACTTCAGCTCACAACTGCTACGTACCTTCACCTTTTCATGCGTGCTGTTGTTACACAGAGTGTAATTTGTCCATGTTCTGTTACTATCCGGATGTCTAAACCAGTTTCCATCTTGGTCACAGATCTTTGTAACCTTTTCTTTAATAACAAAAAGGGAAAAAAAATTTAAAAAGAGTTTAATAAACCTACAGTTTCTATTCAAATTTTTTCTTTGGTTAAATGAATTCAGAAATAGAAAGCTAAAATCAAGATAGTTATAGACTACAAATCTTTCTAGACTACTTTTGCGACAGGCTCCAAATACATTAATAAACACAATGTTCACTGAAAAGATTTCAATAAGATGTGAGATTAAATTCCAGCATCCACCTGAAGGATCGAAGTCCTGAAAGTAGTCAGGGCAATACTGCATGGACTCGGTTCCTGCCGCGACATCATTCCAGCACAGCCAGCCGTCCCAGGTTCTGTTGCAATAAAGGCCTTGGAGGGGAAACGGAAACAAAGGGCACTAAGTCTCTGCAGCTGACCACGAAAGCAAGCTTACGGAAGGTTTCTCAGTGTAAAGAAGTCTCCTGGAAACGAAGATGCCTAAAACCCACAATTGCTGAATTTTTGTCGCTAGGCAAGCATTACAATAACTATTAAGAATTATTAATAATAATATCCAAACCAGATTTAGAAATGACCCTGCATGAATATTAGGGCCAATTCAATTTCTTCCAAGCAATTGTTGTTCTATAAATCAGGCTATCTTTTATTCTAACCATGAGACAGTTATTAATTAGTATCCCTGTACTTAATTTTTTTAAGGGAAAAGTGAAGTATATTATGTTTTAGAAAATGCACTCTTCCCCCCCACTCCACCCCCGAGACAGGATTTCTCTGTGTAACAGCTCAAGCTGTCCTGGAACTCGGTCGACCAGGTTGGCCTCAAACTCCTAGAGAGTCCCCTGCCTCTGCCACTGCCTGCTGAGTGCTGGGATTAAAGGCATGTGTCACCACCGCCCGGCTATTTTTAGTGTATCTTTTCAAATTCCAAAATGCACTGTCTTGTTTTAATATTAATGCCACTAATATTTTTTTATATTTTTACACCTTCTAAAGGATAATTCTGGAAAATTCTGTGTAGGAAGCACTGTTGAATTTCAACAAAGGGAGTGAGTTGAACCATGTCATAAACACACTTCACAAATGCATCAAGAAATTGTACATAAGCTACAAAATAAGTAACTAGTTAACTTTTAATTACTGGATGAAAAGAACCCACATAGCTAGTTCTTTTAAATATGTGTTAAGTGCATCTAGAATTAGCAGCGTCTACCTTCTGACTGTTGAACAGGATCTTGCATAATCTTTTGGTAGCATTCATATTGAGCCGTCATGATCTTGTTTCTAGTGACTCCCAGCCCCGTTTGGTTAAAGCCTTCTTCTTCTGCCTGTGCCATGACGAGAGTCTAAGGAAGGAAAACAACAATGGCTTTAGAATGGTGGAAATCTTTATCAGAGACATGGTGGAAAACAGTAAGAGCAGAGAGGCGCCTGATCGCTAAATGGCTCTGAAGAGGAAAGCCCCCAGTGTGTAGCGTTTGCCAGTTTCTGTAGTCTAAACTCTTACTGTGTTCAGTTTAACAAACAGCCTTCAGGACGATGCCAATGCCAGAGCTGAGAAGCACTGTTGACTCGCCCACATCTATGGTAGCTGGTGGACTACAGCACAGCCTGAACACTTGTTCTGAAATGCTAACAACTATATTTATAGCCCCCCCAGGGTTTTTACTTGTTCTGTGAATGTTGGTAAGGCATCCATCACTACTAGCAAGACTCTCTTTCATATTGTAAAACAGTAGAAAATAGCATCCAGATATCAGGGAGGACCGATGACATGGGAAATCATCAAGTTTTGTGCACTTGTAACGTTAAAGTAATAATTTTCTCACTGGATGGCATCATATTGCCTGATGAGCACTAAGGTTAACAATTGTTTTCTGCAGGTTTGAGTTTCCTGACTAGAGTTACCCTGGGGAGTAATCAATGAAATTCTAGAACATCAAGACAACTTTAAGTCATTTGGTTTTATTTTTCAGTGTTGGGGGTTGAACCTAGCATCTCAGGTAAGCTAAGCAAGCACTGTAGATTGAACTACATTCTATTCCAAGACAGAATTAGAAAAACAAAACACATAAAACCATTTTTCTGAAAACATTTGTAGAAATCAAGAAAAGTAATAATAATTTCAAATATATTTACACACTGTCTGTGGGAAAGGGTCAGAGTTCTTTATATTACACTATGCTGATTGGTAATATCTACAATATTGCCTGCAGGGAACTCAAGTTGGCCCATGTAGCTTGTTGGCACACTTAACTGAGGGTGTTAGTGGAAGAAACAGTTCTGTCCTTTGAAGTCCAGTCAGCCACTCAAGATAACATCTCGTAAGTGCAGACACTAGACTACTTCTGGACTTGAGGATATTTTCCAATGTGTGGACTCACAGAAACATAATATTGCTTTGTGTGCTCATTGAAGTTTTCAGTACTTTTTTTTTAATTTGTCTGAATACTTTTGAGAGCTTTGCTTGGAAACACCAGAGGAAAAGTCTTTGCTGTCGCGGAATCCGATGAGATTATATGGGTCTCTGGGTTTCTTGCTCATATAAAGAAGAGCAACATGGCTTGCTTTAATTTGATGCAGAGGGCAAGACGAAGAGACACATCAATAAGAAGCGAAACCAGGAGGCATGCAGTTCTTTTGGCTCTGCTAATCCTCTTCTGGCTTCACAGCTCCAACACACATATGTCGAGATGCACATGCATGTGCACGTGCACACGGAGACACGCTTGCCCCAAATTCAGCAGCAAGAGCTATTTGAATGAGCGACTTCATGAATGAATGAGTAAATGAATACAAAATACAGCACATGTCTCCTAGATGACAATCAATTGGTGGAACAAAAAAAATGTTAAAGACTAGAATGTGGGTTCTCTTCCAACAAATAACAGAACCCATGTGTCTCTCTAAGTGTATTTTCTGTGCTGTGTGTAACTGTACTATCATGAAATGTCATCCCACTGTTTTCTAACTTTGCCATTTTACCAGGAGTTTTGCACATTTGAATTCACTAATCTTCCAAAGACCCCCAACGTTCATATTAGTCATAAAAATTCAAAGTATAAAAAATACTAAGAAGAAGTAGAATATTTTACTTGAATATAAAAATGAAATCAATGTACTCATCTAATAACTACTTTAACTTGTATTTATTAACTTTTATCGTTTGGAGCTATATTGTAAGTAAAACCTAGTCATAATTAATGAGATAAATATGTGGGGATGAATGCTTACCATACTAACAGGCAAGAGAAACACAAAATATAGTATATGCTTTTTCTCCATCCTTAGAGTCCAAAGAAAATGTGCTGTATGTCCAAACTGTAACAAAAATGAAAGAAATAAAATTCAATACTCATGCAATCAATAATTCCTTCAAAAGAAAATTACCTGTTATAATTCTACAGTAATCCTAAGGACTTGATTAGTAGTTATACAAGTGGTGAGGACATTATGGCTTAAAGTGTAACAGAGTTTAGTGAAATATACTCTAGTTTAATTTGATTTACAAATAATAAAATATTTTGTATAAGTATTTTTGTGTGATTGGAAAGTATCTTGCTTCTTGCCTTTACTAAAATTTGAACAAAATTATTTAACTACAAACAGAATCAGCTTTACACAATTATCTTTTATATTTTATTATATATACATCATTATCTGCAATTTCCTGACTTTAAATTAAGTAAGAAAATTATTCCCAGGCCAATTTCTTGAGAATTAACATTCAAACAACATAAAAATGAAGTTTCAAGCCAAGAGTTTCACTTGGGATGCAGAGGCAGGTGGATCTCAGAGTGAGTTCCAGGACAGCCAGGACTGTTACATAGAGAAACTCTATCAGAAGGAGGAGGAGGAAGAGGAGGAAAAGGAGAAGAAAAAAAGAAAGAAAGATTTCAAATCTTAATTTTTCACTGTAGAAAATTGTGATTAAATTTATGTTAATACTAATTATCAAAGGACAGGTTTTGAATCAGTAGGAAGGCAATCCTCCAGGCACACCTGTGAAGAATTATCCACATTAAATTAGCCTCTGAGGACTAAAGCACAAGTCGGGACTGACCTAGGCACTCTGCATGTATGTCACAAGTTTGTGGGTTGGTCCTCTGATGGGAGACCTGAGAGTGGGAACAGAGCCTTCCTGACTCATATACAGGCTTTGGGGACCCTACTCCTCATACTGGGTCTCCTTGCCCAGCCTTAATGCATAAGGAGGTGCTTAGTCTTACTGCAACTTGATGTGCCGTGTTCTGTTGATACTCATGGGAGACCTGCCCTTTCCTAACTGGAAATGGAGGAGGAGTGGATTGGGGGTAAAAACAGAGCGAGGCATGGGGGAAGGACAGGGAAGAGAGGAGGGAGGGGAAACTGCAGCCTGGATGTAAAATAAATAAATAATTGTTTTAAGTTAGCCTGCGGGTATGACTGTGAGGATCTACTGGATGGGTTAATAACTGTGGGGAGCAGAATTCTGTGGCCTGGGATCATGAGCTAAATACAAAGAGACAAGCAGGCCAAACGGGAGCATCCACTGCTGTCTGTCTGCAGGCCAAACGGGAGGATCCTCTGCTGTCTGCTTCTTGGCTGTAGACACAAAGTGACCAGAGTTCAAACCCCTACTGTCATTGCTTCCTTGACAAAATAGACTAAACCTTCTAATTATGGGCAAAAATTAACCCTCTTCCTTTAATATTGTTTCCTGACGGATATTTTGTTAAAACAATAAGGAAAGTGGTAAATATAGAGATTAATTCTTTTAAGTCAGGAATATAAGAATATTCTCAAAGCCATCTACATCATTGAAATAAGGCTATGGGGTGAGCATTATTAATAATATTACTGTATTTCTAATGCTTGATTGTGTTCTGTGCTGGTGAAAGGGCCTCTCACACATCATCTGCCAGCTGCATACTGAGACAGCCTCTGCTGGGCTGAAATTCCTAAAACTGACGTCCTAGTAATATACTCTAACAGACTAATCTTAAACATCTGGGTTATCATGAGACAGCCACCAGACACAATACACACTTAAATGTAGTGTTGATTTCTCACGGAAAATAAAAAACTGCCAGGTGGTGATGGTGCACATCTTTAATCCCAGCACTTGGGAGGCAGACACAGGTGGATATCTGTGAGTTCGAGGCCAGCCTGGTCTACAGAGTAAGTTCCAGGATAGGCTCCCAGGCTACATAGAGAAACCCCGCCTCAAAAAAAAAAATCTTCAGTAGATAAGTAGATATTTGCCATTGAATTTTAGATTATAGGGTTAAGCCAGCCCCTTAGGGGGAGGGCTTGCCTCGGGCGAATGTTTACTTATAAATCGGGCATCTCCCCCACTTTTGTCTAAATAAGACAGAACTAAACCAAATACAACTATAAACAATAATAACAAATGATAAATATAACAAACAATAATGAGAACAAGAGTTTTGCTAGACATTCTATCTCAAGGAGTCTAAATAATGTAGAGAGTAACTACAATTGTATAATCTTCAACTCCGTCAAAGATCTGAGAAGGGAATAAATGTTACTTAACAAATGAGAGATATCCAAAATGTGCCACAAATGACAGATACAACTGACTACCTGGGCAATCACCCAAAGTCTCGTTTGCAATGTTGAGTCAACCAACTTTGGCTAAGGCCTAACATAACTGACATGCCATTATCAAATGCAAGAAACTTTCTTAGAATTATCCTACCCTGTCTTGGCAAGATAAGACAATCCTGTTTCATATCTTAGTCAGTAGTTGAGGTATGGGCTTTTCTTAACCCAAAGGCCAGTTCTGCCAAGAAGACAAGCTCCCAGTGGAGTGTCTTTGGTGCTCAACGTTCTCTCGGGAGTAGAGTGGCGTTGCCAGGAGTAATTGTGTCTCGTTGGCACAGAATTCTAGGTTAGATTAAAGGCCATTTTCTACAGCTCTTCAAAGAGGCTGAAGATTATACTATCTATACTAAATATAATCTCTATGTATCTAAAAGACCTGATTAACCTAAAAATAAATATGACAAACATATAATTCTCAAAAACCTATCTAACTTGAAGACTAAGAGAATAAACAATTGTGCAATATATGAAGACAATGATCTTCATCTGTAAACAATGTCATTACATATCAAATGTAAACAATGATATTACAGAAATAGTATCAGAGGTAGAAATGTACATTGTAATATGGTAGATGTATCAATACAATATAAGCATACTCTTATACAAAATTAGAGGAAGGAATATTCACATTCAATATTCAATATATCAATATACAGGAAACAGTACCAATATAATTTTCTAAAAACAGTAAGTCACAAATACCAATCATCCCATCAAACCAGTTAATCCCCCTTTTTTTTAATATACCCCTAATTCCATAAAATATCTCCCCATCCCCTCAACCCTAAACCAACCACTAAAAGATGTCCCTAACCCTGCGGGCAAACTCTGTTGGGAGAGGGGACGTCGTCCTCTTAGATTGCTTCTAGCTGACATGGGGGCGACGTTGCCTTTGTACCCTTTGCTCTTCTTCATCAGAATTTAGAAATTCCTCAATCTTTTCAATTCTATTCATCATTGCCTTCTGTAATGTCTGAATCTCCTGTCCAGAATTATGTTCCAAAGCCTTCATTGAGGATTCTAAAGTATGAAGTTTGTCCATTAGAGATAACTTCTCATCTTTGGACATAATTTTTATGGCATAAACCATGCCTTCTTGTATTGACAATCTTTCTTCCAATCTGTCATAAGCTTTAGACAAAATTCGATTGTCACATTCAGCAGTTTTGATTCTCTAAGTTAATGTTTCAGTTCCTACAGAAAGGGACTGCTGAAGTTTACAATCCAAATCAGCTGTTTTTATAAGTAAACATTCGCCCGAGGCAAGCCCACCCCCTAAGGGGCTGGCTTAACCCTACATCAGATTAAATTCTGTTAGAAAACACGGCATGACGTTCATTCTATAACCATTTTCAGAATAAAATTAGAATCCCTTTTCCACATGACGCCATGCTGTGTGGGATTTTTTTTATGACATAATTGAGACTCCATCAGCTGTCAGGTTGAGTTTGCTCCACTATTTGCCCCTGCTGACTCGCCTAGCTAGCTGTGGCTGTTCTTTTTCAATCATAAGCAGTCTTCTGAATATTGTTTCTATTCTATCAATCAGCTACCCTGGGCTTGCTCTTTCAGATCTGAAGAGTATACCTGAAAATCAGGAAGGACTGTATGATTCTCACGCCTTAAAACACAGGGCGCTAGATTGTAAACACGAACCCAGGTTTCTGCAGCCTAGTAACTAGCGCGCTGCTATCTCAGTTGTTAGTGGCATTTCGCCCGGGGAAAACCTTATTTACAAATACTCACACACACGATCGTCTCCAGACTCTAATCACATCTTCTCCTGGCCCACGCTCGACATTGTCTTCAATAACTTCTTAATTACAAGGGTCATGACCTAAAATATGGATTGATTTAAAATAATGTAATGATGCTAACAAGACAAAATTGTTTCCATAACAAACTGAAATTTTCTAAGTAATACCTCTACTAAAATTGTATATTCTTAAGCTATTCTAATTTTTAATGAACTACAGAAATGAGACTGGGAAAGAGAGTCTTTATCCTGATATTTAGATTCTTGGCTTATGTTTGAGTTACCATAGGACAGCTTAGTCCCTGAATGTAATTTTCAATATAAACAAAAGATTATATAATAAGAACACAGTTGGCCTAGAAATGTACATATTTACTGCAAGCAAATAATTTTCAAAGTGGTTATATTTTCAAGAAAAATGTTGCCAGGCCTGGTGGTGCACACCTTTAATCCCAGGACTCTGGAGGCAGAGGCAGGCAGGTTTCTGTGAGTTCAAGGCCAGCCACAGTAGCAAGAAGAATTTGAATCCAGGCAGAGCTATACAGAAAGATCCTGCCTCATAAAAACAAATAAACAAAGAAAATGATTTTGAATATTAGCACTCACATTTTTCTTTCTTCCTAAGATATTTATAACTTTAGTAGACTTCTCTATATTTATATTTTTATGTGATTTAGAAGTACTTTCAATCATTCTATTTTAAAACAATGGGTATGGTTTTCTGAAACTTCAATTATCATCCAGAATCAATTTAAAGAAACAGAAAAAAGCAATTTTCTGGGGGGGGGAGTGAGAGGGACACCTACATTTATATTAAAGAGAGGTACATGTCCGTGTAGTTTTCTGAGCTCTTAGCACAGTGATAATAACGTGTTAGGATGCCTGGTTAAGGAATGTAAAACGATAGCAAAGTGAAATTCATCACTAAGTAACAAGTTTCGTCTGGGGCTGGGGAACTCTCAGGTTTACTGGGATTGGTGAGTTGATGAGCCACAGAGCCTGGCAGCTCTGACTTATACCCTGCTTTCAGCCACACTTGCACTGCTGACACCACAAAGACACAAAGACATCCGTATAGATTTGTTAGATTACCGTGAACACAACTTCACAGGTTCTGTTCATACAATCACTGATATCTTTACACTTGTGTGAATATATCTCACTCTCACCCTTTTAGGTACCATGTTGTTCCCCAAACATTTTATTATTCCAACCACAGAAAAGTCATTCCTTTTGTGTTTAATATCTAAAACAGTAAAATCTCTATTTTCAACCTCTGTTTTATATCTAAAACATATATTTATATATGGTGGTTACATAGTATCTGATATAATTAAGTATTAAAGAATCTTTTCCTAAAAAAAATAAGAAACATGGCTCAGAAGGAAAAGGTGCTTGCCACCAAGCCTGCCAACCTGAATACCCACGTGACCTGATGACCCCCAGGAAGGAAAGCAAGAATAAACCACTGCTATTAACCCTCTGACCGCCACAGATATGCCATGCGAAGGCTTTCCTCCACCACATAAGCACAAAACATTAATAAATGAATACAAAACACGAAATCAAAGGCTACAAAGATAAATGCATGACTAGTTGGCTTAAGGTTTTGCCTCTAATGCGCTAACTTTTTATGATTGGCTACCCTTTATAAATATATTTCCTCATGATTTTTTTCAATTAATCCTCTGATATCTCTAGTTTGTCTTTTAGTATAGAGTCAGATTGTAGCAAATTTGTTTGGAAGGCTTACCAATTTTATCCCTACTTGTGCACATTCGTGCACACCAGCCATGATACACACAAGGTCACATCAACACAAGTATCTATCATGTTCTGGCCTCACGTGTCTACAGTTACACATTATTTACACTTGAATTTGAATTGATTGCCTGCAATATCAGAAACATTGAAAATAAATTCTAGTTAAGCATAGAATAATAATGTTTCATATTTGTTTGTATTTTATTTTCAAACATGAGTTTTCAATTGTCTAGGATAGTTGGAACATTGAATAATCCAACTGAATTTTCTATTTATAAAAATTTAAAATGCAACTAGGTTTGCAATAAGTCCTCTGATATAAAGTTTGGCCTTTTTAAATTATATCTTATTGCAGTGTATTATTCCTTTAAATTTTCTATTTCCTTTTATTTGCTAGTATGGTTTTTAAAAACAGAAGCCACGTCTGAGTGATGGGCGCATTTTCCTGAGTGGAAGCTCATAACCTGATGTGGGAATGATTTCTTATTAATAAAGAAACTGCCTAGGCCCATTTCATAGGCCAGCGCTTAGGTAGGCGGAGAAAACAGAACAGGATGCTGGGAGAAAGAAGCTGAGTCAGTGAGT
>NC_022011.1:91958360-91959024 GCF_000317375.1 Microtus ochrogaster
ATTAAAAGAATACAGTTTCCATGTAATTATTTCGGGGCATAAGCTAAGCTAGCCATGTGGGCGGCCGGGTGCGGGGGACGCAGCCCTGCCGCTCTTAATTCAACAATAACCATTTACTGAATACGTAAGCAGATGAACTGGTAAAATGCTTTAGAATGTCAACATTGGCATCACGAAATTGGATCATAAATAGTGATTCTTATTTCTTATTTTAGAAGGTTTTTATTGTGAATCTATATTAGTGGTTCTCAACCCATGGGCCACAACCCCTTTAAGGTCATATATCAGATACTTGCATTACAATTGATAACACCACCAAAATTACAATTATGAAGTAGCCATAAAATAATTGTATAGTGGGGGGGGGTGGTCAAGAAATAGCAGACAGAAAAACTGTACAAGTCAGAAGAGGTGGATAACTACCAGGAAAGAGGGCAGTTAGCCACACAAACCCACAGCGATGGGACAGCAGGGACAAGACCTACACAAGCTCCAGCTAACAAAAACCAGAATGGAGTCGAGATGTTGAGTGGGAAGCCCCACCTCTATCTCTGCAGCTGTTGGCAATTGACACGCCTTCTTTAAAGGTGTGACCTTGTTAGGTTGACCTCACTCCAAGGGTTGGCCTCAATAGGGAGAGAGAGAGAAAGAGAGAGAGAGAGAA